>NC_077229.1:288493657-288573657 GCF_027887165.1 Monodelphis domestica | reverse complement strand
GTTTGAAGACCACAAAAGTCATAACACTATGTCCTGCTGACAAAACGTATTCCTCACCTATGGTATCAGGGAATAACCTTGTTATATAGCCATGCCTGTTAAGGCTAAGTAAATCGCCTTTTGTTAACTGTTCAATTACTTAGGAGGGTTTCATTTCATCCCAATATCAAAACTGAATAAACAAGGTTATGTCTTCAGGTCCCTCCCCAAACAGGTCTAGAGCAGGAAATCCCCCTTAAAGTTATATTAATCCAACCTCTTCATTTTATAGATAAGGAAATGGGAGCCCAGAGAAGTTTAGTGTGACTTACCCAAGTTAATGTCAGAGGTAAGATATGAACCAGCATCCTTTGACTCCACAGTCAGTGGAGTTCCCCTGTAACATCATGCCTCCGTTTCTTAAGTCATATTTCTATAGGGTAGAGCCATGTTTCTCAGATTTGATAAGTCAAAGATAGCCTCCTGATGAGGGCCCAGGAGTACAAGACCTAATAAGCTAGTCCAGCTCTCAAGATAAAGGGATATAAGGGATCTTTATGCCTTGTATATCCATCATTCTTTTCTTCCTCCGTGTCTCTCCTTAGAATCTTTCCTACCTTATATATAAGTAACCCTGATCCTTGGTTTCCTCCAGTAGCCACTACAATATTTGAAGGGGGTACTACTTTTAGTAGCTCTGACCCTTTGCTTTGTGGATTATCAGAGGGAAACAGCCTGTTCCAGATTGCCTCCTTCTGGACTGGTTTGACTACTCAGTTATTTCAATATTGAACATCATCCTTTTTGTGTGCTTTCTTCTGCTTATTCTTCTTAAATGAATACCACTTCAAATCTCTTCACAGCAGGAAAAGTGACCATATGACCTATATTTCATTTTTTAAAATTAATTTTGAGACCGGAAGAGAGAGAATTTAGCAATCTTTCCTCTGTAAACTTTTCTTTTAACCTTACCTTCTGCCCTAGAAGCTCTCAGACAAAAAGGCAAGGACCAGGAAAATGAGGTTAATTGACTTGCTCAGGATCACGCAGCTAGGAAGTGTGTGAGATCAGATTTGAACACAGGTTTTCCCAACTCCTGGCCACTATTCCACCTAAAAGCCCTGTAAATGTTGTTTTAGTCATTTTCCAGTCATGTCTGACTCTTTATGATCCCACTGAGCGTTTTCTTGAGAAAGACACTGGAGTGATTTGGCATTTCTTTCTCTAGCTCATTTCACAAAGGAGCAAACTGGGGCAAAGAGGGTTAATTGATTTACTCAAGGTCACATAACTAATAAGTGTCTGAAGCCAGATCTGAACTAAGGAACAGAATTGTTTCTGACCCAGACCTAGCACTCTACCTACTGTGACCCTTCATAAACATCTTGTCTAGCAGAATCGTATTGTTATACATACAACTTTGAGTTCCAGACTCATATTTATCTACATCTTTTCCTAGATATTTCACTGACACTTCAAACAACTTGTTCGGAGTCAAGATTTTTCCCCTAAATTTACTCTTCTTTCTGAGTTTACTGATCTTTTCAGTGTCAAACCATTCACCCCAGTTACCCATGCTCTCTAACTCTTCCTACTCCCTCTTCAATTCCATTCCATCCAGCATCTGTTCATTTTAATTCTGGAGCATCTCTTTTGTATTTCCCCCTTCTATGCCCTCTGCCAGCTGGCAACTTAAAATGGTCTCCTAAAAGGACCTTCTACCTTTTCTTTTTCCCTCATCCAAAGGATTTTTTGAACAGCTACCAGACTTATCTTCTTCAGATCATATCTTTTCTGTACCTTCAGTGACTCCCCTTTGCTTACCAAATATGGTTCAATCTCCACTGGCTGGCATTCAAAATCATTCATAATTTTGCATGCCTTGCCCTTCCAGCTTTATCTTTTGCTGCTCTGCCTAATTGGAGACAAATGTGGTGTAGTCACTAGTGTTTCCCTTTTGTCAAGACAACCTAAGATTGAATCCCGACTCTATCATATACTTTTTGCATATATAGACCGAGTCTCTGAGCCTGTTACCTCATCTATGAAATGGGGATAGGAGTACCTACCTCACAGGGATGTTGTGATGCTCAAAAGAGACAATGACTATAAAGTACGTTATAGACTTTAAAGCATTTCATAAATGTGAGAAATTATTCTCTATTCCAGACAAGTTGGACTACTTGTCATCCCTTGTACATACATCATTCTTTCCTGCCTCTGTATTTTTATTTAGAATTCATTTCACCTGCTTGCTGAATTCCTAACCGTTATAGCCCCACTTAAATGCTACCTCTTCCAGTAGACCTTCCCTGGCAATATCAAATTATCTTTTCCTGTCAGATTTGACATGGAACTTTGTAACTCTTTTATGCACTCCCTATATATCATTTTGTTTTTGAATGTTTCATATTATTTTGTTAAATTGTGTGGCCATTTCACGGCTATTTCAGCTGTGTGCCAGCAGTCACTTGTTAAACATTTGTTGAATTGAATTGTTGTTCAATGCAAATAGATATTGTTGAATTGTTTTCAGTTATTGCTGACTCTCCCTGACTTCATTTGGAATTTTCTTGGCAAAAATACTGCAGTGGTTTGCCATTTCCTTCTCCAGCTCATTTTATAGACAAGGAAACTGATGAAAATAGGATAAAGTGACTTGCCCTGTGTCACACAACTAGGAAGTGTCTGAGGCTAGATTTGAACTCAGGAAGATAACATTCTATCCATTATGCCACCTAGTTGCTAAAAAGGAAAGCAAACACAAAGAATGAACAGAAAGTAGGACACATACAGTAGGCTAGAAGGAGATAGAAGATGGCTTACCTAAATCTTGAATTTTTTTAGTATCTGGCATAGGTACTGAACAAATGGGGGACTTGCCGTGTATTGGTTGCATTTTCATGGAAGGTAAACAATAATCCAAGAACCTAAATGTGACATCTCTGATAAGTAGGAATCTCTAGTTGCACCCTTATTTCCTAATCTTTAGTTTTCTTTTGAAACTCTGTGTCATACTCTTACCCTCTGGCTTCTTTAAAAAGGGCCTGACTTCTTTGATGTGTTTTGCTTTCCTTCTCTGTCTTGGAATATGAATGAATAAAGCCTAGTCTTCAGGAACAGTCCCCCCTCTGTATGGCATTTGAGACTATGTCTAGTGTTCCTATACTACAAGTTAGTATTTTTTATCCCAATTTTCCATGAGTCCACAAAGCAGCCCTGACTCTTTACAATGACCCAGTCCCTTCTCAATGTATTTCTGTGTTGTTCTGCCAGAGACAGAAAGATACTGGCACTCTCTGATGCCATGTTTTGAAAAGTGCTGCCCCTATATCTTTCAAGCAAGTTGATTAGAACTTGACTTGCAACAAAACTAAAAAGACCAATAATCCCCAAACTATAGTTTGCTCATGACATTGTTTCCAGAATGTTTTTCAATTAATTCGTCCTGAAAATTCTTTACCAAAAAGCCAACTTTAAAAGGATTGGTGAAGTTTAAGGATTGCTGTTTTGTAAGATCTTACATTGAAGGATTATAAATTCTTTCATATAGAGGTTTCTACCTCACCCATTCCTTTTGATATATAGAAATTTGCCTTTGCTTTTGTATTGTCCTGGACCATAGAAGAAGCATAACTAGGCATTCTCACCCCCCCCCCCCAGGGAAAATTCAGTTGTGGGGGAGAAGTTGGCTGCTAGTCTGTCTCAGTTAATTAAAAACATACAGGAAGAAGGAGCAGCCCCCAGACAGGCTCATAGAAGTCACTCAAGAACAGGATTCATGGCCTCAAATCCATGAACCCCATACGAATGCAAGGAAATGGGAGTTGAGTGTTATGACAAAATGGAGAAGGGATCACTAGTAAGGGAACATGGGACTTGAAAGTGGTACATCTCTGTGACAGAATCCTTGGGAATAGATGCCTACAAGGGAAATGATATTTAAGCTACAAAATTCAGGGACATAGAAGGATTGTGAGATATAGGGGATGTTAGCTACCACTTTGCATCCTATTAGCACTGACCTCGTTATAAGATTGTGCATTTGATATACTGTAAAAATTAAAATTAATCTCAAATAATAAAAACCTATTTTAAGAGATTTATTAATGATCATAAGAAATAAAGGAATAAAAAGATCACAAAATTAAAACCATATGCCCATGGCTAATCAACCTGTTTAAAACCTCACTTACTACCACAGTCGCAACCCAGGAAGCAAAGAAAGCGAGACCAGGAACCCCACTCAATATATGTCCCCGTATATGTTACATCACCATGTAACAACAGGAAGTCAGTGGGCTTCTGGAAAATGCAGTTTTTAGGGTAACAGATTTCCAATTACATAATACTCTTCTTGAAACTGGCCCCTACCTTTGCTTCCTCAATATTGTCTCCCAATCTTGGTTCTTCTCATATCTCTGACTGTTCTTTCTTAGTCTCTTTTACTAATTCTCTTCTTCATCTTATCTTTGTACTCAAACAATAGACCTATTCATTTTACTTTTCACATTTTGCTTTCTCCAGAAAAAAGTTGACTTCTTCAAATCCATTTGCATTCTGTTTTAAAATAATTAATTAAATCTTTGAACTGTCATCTAAGCATAAGTTATGTTGATGGAAAAAATATATGGGACATTCACATAAAAAGCATTTATAGCCTTAATTCATGCTAATTTATATAGAACAGATCCAGAGCTGCATGACCTTATATGTCATCTAATCATAATCACAAACTGTAACGGATGCCAAAATCTACTTAATCCAACTTCCTCATTCCATATATAGTAAACAAGCACCTCCTCTCTCTCAACTTGGCCCAGATTAATTTCCAAATTCCCACTTGAATTGTAGGCTGTGTCCCAAAAGAGCAATTATTACTCATCATCTCAATATTCTATTATCCAGCCATCCTGGAGGTCACTGGGTTTTCTTAGTACTGTCATTTATGAGCTCCTACTGATGTGTTTTCTTTTGATTATCAGTAATATTTGGTTTTTAGAAAGAGTATTTACCAAGTAAAGCCAGCAGAAATAGGCAGTATAAAACCAATTCTTCCAAAAGTACAGATTACACTCTCCCACAAACATATAACAGATCTGTTGGTAGGTAGGTACAAACTTAAAGCATAATGATGATGAGGCATATGTAATTGATAACATGTGTGGCCAAAGAGTAAATTAACAAATCTTGATTGTTGAAGGACCTTTCTTGAATCCATAACCAATATTCTTTTCTGATGCAAAGGGATCATGTTCCTTGAAGCTGCTTCCTTCAATTGGTGATCATCTTTCTGCAACCATATTTATCAACGGCAAGTTTCTCTCTGTTCTTAACTGGATAGATTGGATAGATTATTGATATAATCTTTGATGACATGATTAATGATGCTGATTGGGGGATGGTAGAGAGAAAAGTAATACTCTATCTGGGTTAACTATGCCCACTTTGTTTCCCTCTGGTACAGTCATAAGAGTCTTCCTCCTCAAACCTGGAAGCTCCCAAAGCTTGACAATTTTGCTTCTGGACTAAATATTTTAATCTACTGCATTTTACCTTACTTTGAATTGCCTTACTTCTATGCAGCCTCAGTCATAGCTGATTCTCTTGAACCAATCACAAAATGTTTCCTGTGTGGCTTCATCTATTTTCATCCATTGATCAAAGTACTTTATTCATCCCCAATTGATTAACCATTTGTTCTCACCTAGTTAAACCTTTGATTGAGAAATCAGGGCCTTTCATATTTTCCATTTATCAAAGTCACTGTGGAAACCCCTACCCTTAGATGCAAATAAGGAAATTGAGACCCATAAAGATTTGGAGACCTGTCCAGGGTCACACAGGTTCTGTGTGTCAGAGGCTGATTTTAACCTGGGTCCTCAGATTCAGAAACAATGTTCTTTCTATTGTACTTTGAGGAAACTGAGTCACAGGAAGGGGAAATGGCTTATCTAAAGTCACATAGGTAAAAGAAGTGGTATTCTAACTCAAATCCTGTGACCTCAAGTTCAATACTGTGGTCAGTATACCATGAAGCCAAAGAGACAGTAGATGAACTCTGGGATTAAAGGGGCTCACAATTGCCTATAATAGTGAATTACCCACCCACCCCACCCCCCAAGAGAGCAATGGGATGTCTGATAATAATTGCAGTAGTAGTGGTTGATAGCTCACTCCTGAGTGGCTATGACAGAGTGTTTCAAGGATAGTATATGATATATGTGATGATGAAGACCCAATAGACATTATATCTGATTGGTATAGTCCTTATAATTGATTGGTAGTCAATTGGAGGTCTACAATTCCCAAGATACAAAATATTAGGATGTCCTGGGTCCCTGTTTTCAATGGGGATTGTAGGATAGGACAATACTGATAAATTTATCACATTGGCCTCAAAGGGAAAAACTGGAAGTTACCCATATTTTAAATTGGATACAAATAGGGTGGAGTTAAAATGTTTCCTAAGGTTTCTTTTTTAATGATAAAAGAAATAGGTCAAAGCAATCAGAGGGGAAATATCATTAGGGTCCAAGACAAGAGTGAGAGGGAGAGAAGATCAATTCAGTAGCCTACTGACTCCAAGGGAAAGAGGATCATGGAAGCAATACTTCAAAATATGCAGTTGCTTAGGAGAAATTAGGTTGAAGAAGTTCACAAAGACAAGCTTGGGACTACATGTCAGTAGCACATAGCTCCCAAAGAAGAAAAAGTAATCCACAGGAACAAAGGCTAGAGAGGTGAAGATGAGTGTCTAAGGCAGAATTTGAACTCAGTTCTTCTTAATTTCAGTCTCAATACTATAGCCACTATATCACCTCGCCATCTCTAGCAATAAAAGAGTTGGGGGATAGAGGTAGAGGAGTATGCAAATAAAACTGGAGCCAATGAGTCAGGTTGTATGAATATATTTATGAGAGGAGTCTGTGTCATTTGAGGTCCCTTCTAGTCCTATAAACTTATAATTTTCATTTTAGCTAATTTATTAATTAATTTATTTGAAATGTTTGAGTATGTAATGTGTCTCTATCCCCTAACTACATTTCCAATCACATTTCAGTTCAATAAACATTTATTAACCTCCAAAGAGTTACAGACTACATTATATTAGACACTGTGCTGTACCCAAAGGAGGATGACAGGATGAATAAAATGAATAAATAAGTAAAGAATCAAATGAGATTCTAAAATCATAAGTAAAATTGTTATTAATATTATAATATAATGATAACATATCAGTATTGCAAGATTCATGAATAAATCCCAGTGAGTACTTTACTAAGTGACAATTTGGGGGAATTTTCCTCATACCTCAGCTGGGCTTCAGACCATAGACATGGCCTGCTGCCAGACCTATAATTGGTGCCTTTCCAACATGAGAACACCTGTCAGAACTTTTAGTTCACTAGCAAGAGCCTTCAAGTTCCCAGGAAGGGTTTAAATGAGGTACCAGAATACATATTTGATAGAATTATGAAAACCTTTTTAGCAACTCAGACTAGCACCTCCATAACTCATAGCATTAAAGAGTTATCTGACACAACAAGAGTCACACAATCAATATGTATCAGAGGTACAACTTGAACCCAGATCTTGATTTTAAGGTCTGCCATGATATGGGTGGGAAGGAGAAGCAGAAAGGAGGTGTTATGTCTATAACTAATAATCACCACTTGAATCTCCCCTTTTCTAGCCAGTCATCCAAGTACATGGTGGAATGTAGAAAGCATAGCTGGATAAGGTCTAATTAAGTAGCCAAGAATTAACAGATCAGATTGTTGAAGATTTATATCATTTGGAAACTCTAGGAAATACGCACTTAGAAAATTCAAGGTGAGCTCTTTAGAGAGAATACCAAATCAAGAATGTCAGTGCCAGAGACAGAAGCCCCACAATAACAATTTCAACCCTAGTAACAGACCTATGCAGTTTAATAACAGTGTATTTTGTGTAAGTGATATGGCAGTCATTTCATTAATTAATGTACCAGGAAAGGTAATCAAGTTAAAGGTTGATACTGCCTTTATAGAGGAACTGAAGAGAATGGTGGGGAAGGGGGGAAAAGCATTGATAAATCACTCTAAAAAACTAAGTGAATGAGGAGAGAGAGAGAGAGAGGGAAGGAGGAAGAAAGAGGGGGAGGGAGGGAGGGAGAGAAAGAGAGAATAAGGAGTTTTTGAACATTTTTGTAATCAGATTTCCATAACCCCCTTTCCACAAATAGATACAGATATGGTTGTTTCTCTATAGTCAGTAGCCATCAGCACATGTCCTTCTCCAAGGCTTTCTAAAACCTAAAATGGAGAAGGAACAAGAGATGGATGCCAAGTTAGAGCCTTCTCTCTAACAACCCTTTGTCCACACATTTAAAACCTTTGCTGTAATCACCAAAACCCTATGAGCTCATCTCACTCCAAAAGGCTATCATAAAAGTTTGGGGTTATATTAGTTATTCTTCAGCAAAGTATTAGTAGCCCTTGCAGTACGTAAATGCATGTAACAAAGCTATTACACAAAACCAACTGAAAGTTTACATCTTTCTTTTATTCAAAATTAATTCCACAAATGTGAGTTATGTTTCTGCTATGCACAGAGTATTGTATTAGGCTCTAGGAACATGGAACATGGTCTTTGCAGTGAGTGATAGAAATTTCAGTTGAGTAGGAAACTAAGATACAAATGAGAGAATCAACAGGCTGTACATGGAGCCCCGGTGAGAAGACTAGTTCTGAAATCAGAGGATATGAATTCAAATCCTCCATCTGAAGGGCCTGTAATAAGTACAAGATTGTTGTTCAGTTGTTTCAATTTTATGCAACTCTTTGTGACCCTATTTTGGGGTTTTCTTACAAAGATACTGGAGTGGTTTGCCATTTCCTCCTTAGGCTTATTTGACAAATAAGGAAACTGAGGCAAACGCAGTTAAGTGACTTGCCCGGGATCACACAGTGAGTAAGTGTCCCCAGGACCACACGGTGAGTAAGTGTCTGAGACTGAATCTGAACTCAGAAAGATGAGTCTTTCTGATTCCAAGCCTAATACTTTATCCAATGTGCCATCTAGCTGCCCTAATATATACAAGAGCACATAATAATTACATTCAAGAAGTGTAAAGTGAAGTTAAAAAGTTTTCTTGATAAGATTTTTATTTTCAAACCAGTCAGTGAAAAAATAAACAGAAGATTGTTATATTTTGATAAAAATAGTTTTATTATTGCAAAGAAGGGTGCAGTGAGGTAGGAAAAATCCAGAAAGGCTTCAGCTATATCATCCTAGGTTCTTAAATACCTTTGGCGTGGGATAGGAGTAGAAATGAGGTATAATTATACATAAAACAACTTTGGTGCCATTTGTCTATTAGCCTTTTCTTTGTTCCTCACATACAATATATCATCTACTATCTGTTCCTTTTTACTAACTGTCCCCCCATGCTGAAATAGTCACCATCCTCCTCATCTCTGTCTCACAAGATCCTTCCCTTCCTCAAGATAAAGCTCAACTGCTGTCTTCCAGGTGAAGGCTCTCCTGATCCCCTCAACTATTAGTATCCTTCCTCTCAAATTATCTTGTATTTAACTACTTTGATTTTTTTTACTTCTCTCCTATACATTATTCCGTATATAGCTACATAGGTCCTGGTTCTCTCCCCTATTAGGATGTAAGTAAGCAAGCAACAAACATTTAGTAAGCCCTTATATTTGCCAGGCACTCTGCTAAGCACTGGAGATGCCAATACCAGCAAAAAGAAAAAGAGCCCCTGCTCTCAGGGAACTTAGATTCTAATGGGGAAAGATAACAGATAAAAGGAAGCCAAAAGCAGAAGGGGAAAGATAACTTGACATGGTGGAAAAGTCCAGAGTCAAAAGCCCTGCTGGGAGGGAGAAGAAAGATGACCAATCTAGACCCTGGAGAAGGAAATGGCAAACCACTCCAGTATCTTTGCCAAGAAACCTCCAAATGGGGTCACAAATGGTCAGGCCTGACTGAAAGGGGGGAAAATCTGTATCTATCCCCAAAATGAAAGCCCAAGAAGGAATTCACCAAAGGAAGAAAGGGACTGCTATGGTGAAATAATGTTCCAGGGTGAGAAGACCACTGAGACTTAGCAACAAAATCTAGGGGGAAGAGAATAAGCAAGCTACTTGTGAGTAGGGGCCACTTTAGTCATTGTATTCAATGAATACCTAGCATGCCTAGCACATAGTAACCATTTAATAAAAATTTGCTAACCAGTTGATTGATAAAATCATTAACAATATTATAAAATCCTCATATTTAGAGTGGGAAGACCATGGAGATCAAAGTCAGAATCAAAAGATAAGATGAAGAAATCTGAGGATAAATGACTTGCCCACAGCAACACCATCTGAAATAATGGATTAAGTCATTTCTTGTCTTTGAATGCTTCCATATTCTTCCAAAGTTCCTTCACTCTCCAGAAAGAGTCACCATCATCATCAGAATGATGATGCTAAACAAATGTGGTTCTAGGAAATGCCTTAATGATAGGGAGCCAATAAGGATTAATTAGTTACTTTAAAAATGGCTCCCTTAACTGAAAGGGCTACTGGTGGAATTCCAACCCTGGACTCACAATGGAGAATCAAAACCTTGCCTTTCTGTCATTCTGCAAGTTCCTAGCAGGCTGGACCATGCACAACAGTCAGTCTAATAAGTGATTAATAGCTGAGCCGAGTCTCTGGCATTTTATTTCCTATTCCCTGCTCTACCTCCTCTTTAACACTCAGGTAACTGTCAAAAATGGACCTGGGGATTATAGCTGACAAGGGGTAAATGCCTTCCTGTTGTCCTCCAAAGGTTAAGGTTTACCAGCCTCAGTTGGAAGCCGTGATCTCCAATAACCATTAATCCACAAACTCTGGTAGGAGTGAGCATATTTATGACAGCAGTCACTAAAGGGTGAAATAAAGATTAGTTTTTAGTTAGGAACGCAAAGCTTTTGAGATCAATACAAACCCACTGCTGAAATCAATCTAAAGTTTGGAATTTTTAAGTAAAGATTTACTGGGCTTCCTTGTACAGTTCATTTTCCAAAGGGAGAGAGAGTAGGCTAAGGAATGAAACATAGTAATCAAATTCAGTAAACAGGAGTCAGTTTGTAAACTGACCCCCGTTATGTACATAGCAAATGAATGTACAGCAATAAAAAACACTCATAACGTGGATTGTAAATTTGCCAATAAACAGGTAAAAGCAAAATGTACATAGAGACTTAACACAATAAAATATTAGTAGCTACATTGGCCTATTTGAAAACATAAATAATCAATAGACATTAATAATGAAGCTGTTCAAGCATTTCCCTATTACTGTGCATATTAAGTGTTTCAATTATTTCTACTTAGTTTGATAGATAAATGTATACTCACATTTTACACAAGCCTTCAAAAATAATATAGAATTGCTCTTGAAAACAAAAGGCACTGTTTAGATTAAAAAAAAAGCAAGTGGGCTAGAAATACATAGCTTGTTATACCCCTCTGCTGTTCATGTTTGATGCATGTATACAATTTATTATGCAATTTCTTGAGATTTTACAAAGCAATTGTCTTGCAAACCATAGCTTTAGCATTTTTTCTGCTTCCTACAAATGTTTGTAGGTAGGACAGAAAAATGACTGAATAGGTCATTGTGTTGGTCCTCTAATGCTCCTTATATGTGCAGTTCACATATGTTTTAGTAGTGACTCGAGTAACATTCTAGGTTTTGAAATCCCATGTGCTAAAATCATGTTATTCAAAAGAGTAGAATATACAAAATCCCACAATATAAAAGCCATAACTTCAGAAATCATTGAAGCTGCATGGTATACCAGAAAAGAGTCCTATTTGGGGAGCCGGAGAATCTCAGTTCAAATTTTGCCTCTCCCTCTTATTTTGACAGACAAGTGCAAAACTATATTTGTGTGATGATCTTGAGAAATCCTATTATTTTTCCAGACCTTTGTTTCTTCATCCAAAGAATGAGAACATTGGGCTAGACATCTAAGATCCATTCCAGCTCTAAATCTATGATTGTACTGGTTACAAGTATTGACCGTTTGGTGGCTCCAAGAGACAACTAGATTGTCTGGATCCAATTCCTTTCATTGATGGTAGGGATTATCTTGCTTCTCACATACCTAGTACATAGTAAGCATTAAATAAAAGTGTAATCTATCTATGTGTGCCTCATAAATACTTCTTCAGCGTCTCTCATATATCAAATTCTTATGAAAGACCCTGCTATTGATTCCTCAAAGGGAACCTATTCATATAGGTGTCCCTTTCTTTTTTGGAGAAGCACCTAGAAACACCTTTCCAGATATGGGAATATGAGAGCCCCATCAGAAATAATGCCTAGTTGAGGGACTAGCAACATAAGAGAGCATTTACAAACTCTGGGGCAGCTTTCAACACAGACTGCAATTTGTGTAACACTGATTGTAACCATAGAAAAGCTTCATATTGTCTGTCCTGTCCAGTGTGCAAGCAATATGTCAGTGGTTATAGGAAAGGGAGTACTGGATTTGGGATCAGAAGTCCTTGGTTCAAATCCTAGCTATTCTGACTTATATGACACCGAGCAAGTCATTTCCCCTCTTTCTTGGACCTCAGTCTTGCCCCAGTGTAGACAAAAGGGAATTAAGTTAGGAATTCTTAAAGTCTTTCCTCTGTCTATATGTTATGACTGAATTGTCACAGATATCCTGTGACTAACTATAACTTCAGCCCCCAACTCCAAAGAAACTTTAGCTTTTTTTTGCCTGATCATCAAAAAGTGACCCTCTATACCAAAAGGCAAGGCAGATTTCCAAGATTCTACACTTCTAGGCAGAGCTTCCAGGAACTGAGCCACTACACATTGGTGATGTCCCATATATTATTAGGAGAGCTAAAGGCAAACTGTACTGTGTGCTTCTAGGAAAAAAGCAAAACACCGAAATAGTCACAGAGGCCATCAGGAAAATATCCAGGTGTCTTCTGAAGTGGTCCCAAACACAAGAGACAGTACTGCCACTTTTTTCCTGAGAAAAGGAAAACTCTCCTCCCACCAGCTAAAATCATCTAAAGATAATCCAGAGACTAGGGACATGATGAAGCCAGTTTGTACTGGCTCACAAGCTTGATTGTGAACATTTGCATCTCAAAAATTGAGAAATGTTACAAATTGTGGCTTGATTTATTGTTTGGTTGATTGTCTAGACTAAAGAAAATGATGGAGAAAATGCTGATAATGCAAATTAAGATGAAAAGTATGTTGTATATGTTTTATATCTCCAGAATTCAGTTGTTAGATTACTGCCAGCACACCTTATCCAGAATTATAATGAATTAAATCTCTAATTAATTCAGTGACCTATAGGGTATCATAGAGGACAGAGCCCCACACTGGACATGGAAAGAGCTGGGTTCCAATCTCACTTCTAACATTTGTTAGTTGTGTGAGAATGGGCAAGACACATAATGTCTCTGAATCTCCATTTCTTCTTGTGTGAAATGGTAGTAATAATGCTTCTGTGACTTCTGTCAGATGGTTATCATGAGACTTAAATGAAATCATGTATGCAAAATACTTTATAAACTTCAAATGTCAATTATTATTAATAGGTAGGTACTTTTTTATTCTTTATATTTGTATCCCCAGTGCCTGGCACATAATAGGCACTTAATAAATAAATACTGATTGATTGAAAAATATCCTCTGAGTCTATATAAAGCCATGTGTTCATGTATTTTCTTACTTCTATGCAGATTCAGTATTTTAGTAATTTCTACCTAGCTTTTCCTTAGTACATACCCTACACAGGCATAAGCTGCTTATTATATAGATACCAAAAAAATCTTCTAGTCTCCTCTCTGCCCTCTATTTTCATAGAAAGGATAATTATCTAATGAAAAGAAACATCAGCAACCTGAGGAGATTACATTACTGATGCTGCCGGTTACATTTGCTATTTTAATTTAAAAACTTCCTCACTGCTTGCCTTATTTCTTTTAGGCTAAGGCACATGTTTACGAGGCCTTGTGGCTCTGAACTCATGCTAGTTTACATGGTTAGCTTTATATCCAGTCCTTGGAGGCAGTGGACTGGACTAAATGACCCCTGAGGTCTCTTCCAGCTCAGTAAATCTCTGAGTTTCTAATTAAGCAAATGCTAATTTCTTTGATGTCTGTAGATGAATTAATATGTGTCTTTATAACGCAGTTATCGTTGTCACAGCCATCTATTGTCTTCAATCAATTATGCTAACAGGATTTTCTCACATGCACCAAGGGCAGTATATAGCCCTAAGCATCATAGCATCACTACTGAAATGGACTGAGCTTCCCTTATTAACCTTGCTTTCAAGGTTTGTCCCTCAGCAGTAAAGACTATGGGCATATTGTGCTTGTTTTTTTTTTTTTTTAATTTTAACCAAATTTCATTGCAATCAATCACTTTTAAAGCCCAGGACTCAACAGTGGGAATTAGGATTGTTATTTGAAGTGATTAAAAGGGCAACTTCTTTGATACTTTAAAAGATCTGTGATTCCACACATATGGATACTCTTTTCATTGCCAGCTTGGAATATATAGATGACGGTAGACTATCTCCATGAGTTGTGATGGTCAAAAAGAGTCTGCCATTAGGTGGCCCACCCTGTAACGGTGCAGCCCTCTGGGAGCCGTAACTAGGTCAACCATAAATAGTAGATACATAGTCCATTATGGGACCCAGACTCAAAACCTTAGCTTCACAGAATTAGCTTCCATGTACCAGTATGGTGCTGTGTAGTTTCATAGTGTTACTTTTAGGTCACAATGAATCACACTTCAGTAGAATAAGCAATTGTAATCTGCTGATTTGAATAGCAGAAGTTACAAAGTGCTTTGAGGTTTGCAAAGCATCATACATAGTTGTCACATGTGACCTGCACATTGACACTGTGAAGTAGTTGCTATTATAATAGCCATTTTTCACATTTTTCTTTTTCCTTATTTTCCTAGGCTGAAAGTGATTAAGTGACTTGCCCAAGGTCATACAGCTGGCAAATATCTAAGGCTGGATTTGAACTCCAAACTTCTTTTCCTTAAATTCAATAGTATATCTTATCTACTTTGCCTTTCCCTAGTTGTCCTATGTGAATCTCTGGCTCCATGCTTGGCAGAAACCTCAGAGTACTAGTAAGTGAAGCCTACCTGAGCACTAGTGTTTCTAAGTGTCTGTGGAAGCACAGAGAGCTTGGTAGATTCACAGCAGAAGACCACAATTCCCTTAACTTTGAGTTATCCTAGTTTCATTGCTATATACAAAGTTATAACAAGGATATGGAAAGTTGTATTCTTGCCTTGGGAATGCGGAGCTGAGGCGTGCAGAAACAGATTTAAAATATGCATCTGCTATCCCAAGCACAGAGCACACCATGCCAGCAGGACAGAGGGTGCACAGTTTGATATCTTTCCCTCAGGGGTAAAATAGTGCAGCCTCCATGTATAGAAGTGTTTTGAGGCAAAATCTACATGTCCAAAGAGTCATAGATATCCACAACTTGGGAAAAACTTTGGAAACCATCTACTCCACCCCCTCCCCAAACAGAAATCTCATCTACAACGTTCTCCAGAGATAATCAGTCAGTTTCCCCTTGAATTGGGATTCACTAACACCAACCAAACACATTCCATTTTTAGGAGATTTTCCTTTACATCAAGTCTAAGTCTGCCTCTCTGAAATGTCCACTTATTGTCCTTTGTTTTGTCTTCTTGGACCAAGTGGAGCATCTAGCTCATATGAAAGAACTTCAGATACAATGAGGTAGATATTATGTCCCCCTTCAGTCTTCTGTTTTCCAGAATAAATACTTCTAGTTACTTAAATCATGATTTCTAGTGCTTTCTCCATTCTGTTCACCTGCTACGGAATCTGCTTCAGTTTATTTTGTCTCTACTATCATGTGGTGGTCAGATCTAAGCACTGAACCCCAGATGCTCTATTTGTGTAGCCGAGATTCGAATCAATTTGAAAGGGTTAAGGGACTTCTATTTTTTGCTGTTGACTCACATAATCCTTTTAAAAAGGCGTTTTTCATGCAAATTGTTGTCTAGCCACATCTGTGACAGTGAATTTTAATAATGACCATGACTATCAGTTGAAATGATTGCCATGGTCCATCCACACAGATGTACAGCTAAAACAACCTTTAGGTCTAAGATACCTAGAGCACGAGCTGACTCAGCTCCATTCCCCTAAGCATCAAGATTATAGAAATGTTAAAATTCTCTTAGCTTACAGCTTAGGCTTGGCATCTATAGTTAGGAGTATTTCCCCAAGCTACGTATGGTTCCAAGTTCTGGGACTCATATAACTAGGTGGCTACAGTCCAAAAGAGAGAACAACCCAACTGGTGAACGGCCTCAAAGTCATACCACAGGAGGCTCAGTTGACAGGACTGAGAATGTTAGGCTAAAGAGGAGATCTGGAGGAGATATCATCATTGTCTTTAAGTAATAAAAGGATTGGCAAACCAGAGAAGGATTAGATTCATTCTTGTAGTCCCAGAGAAAAGAATAAAGAGTAATGGATCAACATTGCAAAGAAGTCAATTTAGACTCAGTTGGAGAAAAACTTCCTAACAATTAGAGCTACCCAAAGCAACATGGGCTATCTTAAGACATAGTGCAAAGATCCTTCCACTCCAGCCCCACCCCCCCAAAAAAAACAACCTTGCACCCAAGGTCTTAAAGCAAAGGCTAGATGACTACTTTGAGAGTATGTTTTGTTGGATACTGTTTTTCAAGATTTGTGTTGGATTAGATGGCATCTGGGTCCCTTCCTATTCTCATGTTCCATACATCACTAATCTCTTTGGTACCAAATATCTTAGTTTTGATTATTCTTTTAATCTTGCTTGTATTGATAGCTTTCATTCTTATATCCCCTTGATTTCCAAATGTGTCCATCCTCTCTCCCCTACCCAGTATGCCTTCCAAATAAAGATTGAAGAAAAAAAAGAAAAAGAAGCAGTTCAGCAAAATTAACCAACATCTCAACTGTATATCTTACAGAATGTGCAATGTCCCACCAATATGGAAAAGTGATTAAATATCATTTTCTTAGCTCTTCTTTGGGGCCAAATTTTGTCATTCTAATTACATAATGCTCAGTTTCAGGTTTTATGTTCTTCCTATTTACATTTAACTCATTGTGTATAATATCTTCCTGGTTCTGCTTACTTCGCTTTGAATCATGCCTATGATTTTCTGAGGTCTTTGTATTTCTCACAGTGTAATCAAGCCTATAAAATTCAAATACCCAATTGATTTAGGCATTCTACTCCATTCCAATCTACTTAAGCATTATGTTAGTATGTTTAATTGATAGATATTGTAATAGTTAAAGGAATTATAGGATTGGAGAGGTACAGGGAATAAGGAAGGTTCTGTAACAGGGAATGTAGGAGATGAAGGGATAGAGGGAATATGGCTGCAGGTGAGGTAAAAGGAGAGAGATACCCCCCTGCTGAGAGGCTGTCTTTGAAAAATGGGGTTCCTGAGAAATGGGCCAACTAAAATAGCCTGTGGGGATGTCTTCTCTATTGATTGATGTTGAAGATACCCCAGAGCAGGTAAACATGGGCCCCCCTGAGGGACAAGCCTCCCCCCTCCAAGGTCAACCATCAAGGGTCCAATAAGGACCATTTATGGTTGAATGGCTGTCCTTAGGTTCTAATCCCTCTGTGTCCCCCTGAAATGACAGTTCTCTTATCTGACTGTGGGTTATTTAGTCAATATGAATTTAATAAAAAGTTTAGATTGGGAAGATATCAGGGAAGAGGGAATCGGAATTGTCCTATACTTTTCCCCAGATTGAGTTTGAGTCTCTCTCAGCTTTGGAGCTGAGGTCAGGCCTCGCAGGCTGGTGGAGGGTTTCTTTTATTCCTGTCTATGCTAATCTATGCTAGATTTCTTAAATTCAATGTCTTTAGCAATAGACAGGAAGATGAAGAAAAGGTTCTGACTTTCAGAGCTGGTTGGGCCTGTCTCTTCAGACTGACGCCCCTAAAGACCAGCCTTACAGTTCAAACCACTCCCCTTAAATCCTTTTGTTCAATGGCATGATCACAGGAATCCATGTAGAGCACACAGTTGGGAAAGTCAGGACTAGAGGTACTTCTATCCAGAGACAGGGAGAGAGCACTCCTTCCAGTCTGAGGGCCAGGAAAGAGAGCGACTCCTTTGAGAGCAACTGTCACTCTCCAAGTCCCCCTTCCCCCACCAATTGTCATTGCTGTTCATCAATTTCATTCTAACCTTCCACCTGCTGTTTGATCCACCTCAGTGGCAGAAAGTTCAGAGCTTGATTCCGTTTTCCTTTCTACAATATTTATTTTTTAATTCTTTGTAATCCCCCAAAGTCCTATGATAAATATTTTATTATATGTGGGCAACTAATAACTTTGGAGAAGTAACAGCACCAATGTTCTTTAGTCATCAGACCATTGGGAGGGTTTTCTGGTGTTATTGTTTCCAAGCATTCTTGATAATTTTAGAAATGTTGTCCATGAATAACTATAGTCTACTAATATTTTGATGATCATTTTTCAAAATTCAGGTAGACTGATGAAGCTGAAACTTGTTTCTTCATCTCTCCCTTCTCTTATGAGGAAAAAAATGAGAATATGATGAAATCAAAGGGACATGATCTATCTAGTACTTTATCCAAATTGATAAGCCAAAAGCACAAGCATGTACTGACACCGTACAATATCTCTATTAGAATAAGCAATTTTGGTCTTTCTAGGAAAAGACAATCCCAAAATCATAGAATCACAGAAAAAATAATAACAATACCATTAATACAGTATCTACTATGTGTCAGGTACAATGCTAACTGCTTTACGAAGATTATCTTATGTGATGCTCACAACAATTCTTGCAAGTAAATGCTATTATTATGACCATTTTTACAGTGGAGGGAACCAAAGCAAACAAGGCTAAGTGACTTGCCCAAGGTCACACAGCTAATAAATATTGAGTTTGGATTTGAACTCAAATCTTCCTGACTCCAGGACCATTTGCTCTCTCCACTTTACCATCCAGTTGCCTCTTTTCTAGTACCACTTCCTTTTTGTGTATGCAAGCTAAAACACAGTCCCAGTTTGTGTTCTGTAGGCTGGCCAACATTATTATCATTATATTCCTTAGACTTTAATGAGACAGCTATGGTATAGTAGATAGAATACTGGATTTAAAGTTAGAAAGACCTAAATGCAAATCCTGCCTCACACACTTTTTTTCTCACCCTTACCTTCTATTTTAGTAACAACTCTTAAAACAGAAAGTCAAGGGCTAGGCAATGGGAATTAAGTGACTTGCCCAGGGTCACATAAGAAATATCTGAATCCAGATTTGAACCCATGACCTTCTGCCTCCAGGACTAGCTCTCTAACCACTGAACTACCTATATGCCTCCTCATGTACTTTCTAGCTGTCCCTGGGCAAGTTATTTAACTTTTTGTCAGCCTCAGTGTCCTCATCTGTAAAATGAAGAAAAGTATAGCACCTTTATCCTACATCATTAGTTTTTCATGAAGATCAAATGTAATTTCATACATATATGTCACTTTGCAAATATTATCCATAAAAATTTTAGCTATTCTTATTCATAATACATGGTAAGACCATTCCAAAGATTTAAAATTACTTTAATTTCCCTTATCATTTACTGATGCTGCCCTTAAGCATGAAGGCTTGGTAATGTCTTGTCAAATATGTTGTAGAAAGAATTCATGACTCACGGAGAGGTTAGACTTAGAAAGAAAAGAACTATTCATGAGGTCTAAAGAACTGACTCTTAATCCCAGCTGTGTGGCCCTGGATGAGCAGCTGAACATTTCTGTTCCTCAGCTTTCTTATATGTAAAATGAGGAGAATAATGCTTGCTTTACCAACTCCAAAGGGCCTCTGTGAGAAAAGAGCTTTGCAAATTGTAACACCTGATACAAATGTGAGTGGCTGTTATTTTTTCTGAGATTTCTTCCAGCAATAAGATTCTATAATTTGGAGATAAGCTATGACATTTATATTCCACCAAGCATCTTGAATTGTCTTGGCAAAAATATTAAAAATACTGTTGCAAGCTTGTTGATTCCTAGGAACAATGCAAGAAAAGTAACCAAAAACTTGAATACAAAACATTGCTCTTTACTGAGGCTTGATTTTAATATGGAATCCTGAATGGGATGCTGGGCTCTGGAGACATGCAGAGAAATCCAAGGTTTGAAGACCATCAGATCATCAAAGGTACCTTTGGGGCTTCTAGCTTCTGAATAGCAACCAGAAATGAACCTTTGATTTCATTAGGATGGAAGTTCACCAGGAAAAAGAAGAGAGACCAAATGACCTATACATATATGGAAAATTGGCCAAATGAAGCTGATGATTTTTAGGAAAATTGGTATTTCATTGATCTGGATTGAGGCAGACACTTTTAGAATGTGAGTAGAGGATTTCAAGAAGCCAGTGACATTCTAGAAGATGGTGGAAAGGATAACTGTACATCAAAAATACCCTAACCTAACCTTCGATTTAAACTCTAGCTAAAGATGATGCCTCTCAGATGTGTCTGGATATTTTTGAAGGCTTTCATCCACATCTTGCCAAAGAATAATCCATCTCCTAATGTGATGGAGCAATGTAAAAATGTTTAGGTGTAGTGTCACTTATAGAAGGGAAGAGTAATTGATAATAGGTAGAGATTGGGGAATACAGAATTTAGAACTTCCATTTTTCCCTAAGAGAATATAGAAGTAGGACAATGAGTGGGACAATGACTTTGAATTGGAGCATCTGTGGTGTGGAAAGGTGCTTCAAATTACTCCTGGAGCTAAGGAATTCTGGGACTATGATGGTAGGAACTGGCCCAACTACTTTCCAGAAGGTTTCCAAATTGAAGTGTATTTGTATTTATGGATTAGACACTAGATTGCAGCCTGGATTTGGAAAGAACTCTCAGTCATGAAATTCTTTAGGTTATCTCCTTCTGACATGTAAAACTTAAGTGATTTGCCTTTGGAATCATTATATATATATATAATTGAAAGGACTTCATGGCTCTGAGGTCAACTCCCACACACATATTCCACCCACACTATTCAAAACCAACTTAATCAGGACAATTTTATATGAGCTATGCCTATACTCCACTTTAATCCTTCTCACAGGCCACCCAGTGGACATTGGATAGCAGTGACTACTAAAAGTAAGGTCAGATTAGACTAAGAGATTTTGGCTTATTTTTTTCTCTCTTCATTATGGGTCTGATTAAGTTTCCCACTGTAGTTTCAGGAGCTCATCCAAGGAACCCCTTTGCCTATATTAACATTAGTCTCCAAAGACCTCCTCTCTCCTGGTAGGGGAAAAAAAACAGATGCGAAATTATAAAGGATTCATTGTAATCAAGTGACAATATGAGGTCTTGAAGTCTCTAGTTAAACCAACATTCTCTTGGTGATTTAAATGTGCATCTGACACTTGTCCCCTCAGGAATCATCTAGATTTGGGGGGATCTTATTTGTTGATTAACTGCTGAGAAGATATCACAGCGAATAGGGTCCTCTTTGCCAAAAAGACAGCTATATAGTTTAAGGGGAGTCCCCTTAAACAGAAAATCTGAAAATTGCAACTGAAGATTATTTTTTATGCTTCTTTTGGATGACTTGCTTCTGTTCAAGGGAGAGGTCAATGTGTTCTATGACCTTTGGACATTTATAGCAATACAGGTTATTATTGTGCACCCATGTGCTTTTCCTTATATTTTCTGGGGATGCACGCCTACATTCAAATGTTTTTTAAAAAATTAAGTCAAGTACAATATATGAGTTGTTAATTCATTCTAGGAAATATTGCCTTTGGGCAATCATTAGAAATATAAAATTTTCAAATTTGTTGCTTTCAAAATTAAATAATGCATATATTAACTAAAGCCATTATAGTTTAATTTGTTTCTTAAAACTATTTAGAGGACTTATTCACTAAGGGAATTTTGATGTGTGTGTGTGTGTGTGTGTGTATATATATATATATATATAAATATATAATGTATGTGTGTATGCATATGCACTATATATACATTCATATGGGTACATAGTATATGTTTATATATATGCATATAACATATACATATATTCATAGATAGATAAATAGTTGATCCTTCTGGAACTTTCCTCTCTCTCAGCACTATAGAACTGAATGTCAATATACACATAATATAGGTTTGTAATTGGCACTGATACCAGTGTTAGGAGATGGGGTCTTTTATGATCTAACCACATTAATGATCTGTGCATCGTACAGTGAGGAATGTTTTATACACTTCCTTTGGGAGCTTTTGGATTCTTTTAACTACTAAGGAAATTGATATATATAAAACTGTGCCAAAGTATTCTTACAGGTGTGATTTAAGCCCACCAAAGAAATTCAAGCTTAGAGACTTGGGCAGACTTTTAACTTGATCTGTGTGTCACTATACTGCTGTAGAGAAACTTTAAATCTTTGCTGATCTCAATATGGCATGTTAAGAAATCACAGATTTTAGGGCTGCAAGCAACAACCCTAGAGATCAGGTAATTCACTCCCCTATCGATAGCATGAATCCTCTTCAAATACAGTTCACAACTGTCATCCAATCCTTCCTTGAACTCCTCCTCGTCATGGAGAACTCTATGTTGAACTCTATTCTAAATGTATCCAGTTCTAATTGTTAGGAGTTAGGAGTTGGCTGTTCCTATCTTTTGTTTTGTTTTGGTTTTATGGCTTCTAGTTTTGGGTTTTATAAGTGCTCATGTTACCTAATACTTAAAATTCTTGCCTCAAATTTTTCCTATCTAGTAGATAGCCTTGTTTTCAGCAACAATCCCTTAATGTTATATTAACATTACTTGGGGTTTTATTCTCACATTCATTTTCAAGTAAAAACAACTCTGCAAGCAATTCACTTTCAAAAAACAGTAGGAATAATTTATATCGGCAAAGTGATATATACAACTTAGTTCCTTCTTTCTCCTTTTCCCCAGCTAAATAAAATCTAAATATTTTCCAAATTCGGAAACTCTCCCTTTTGGAAAGTGTAGTTATACTCCTCAGAATTAAAAATATGTACCAAAATATGGAATATAAAATCATGGGCTATAGTAACAATAGTAGCAAAAAAGGGAGGCATACAAGAGAGGGGAGAAAAGGGGGTCAAGGAAAACAGAGGTGGAGAATTAATTAAACAGAAAAAGATTGTTCCAGAGGACAGAGTAACAAAATGATATGTATATTAACATCAGTAAAATTAAGGGCAATAATAGAAGAGTCGACTATAGAAATAAGGGGCAAGAAAGGAGATAAAAGTGGGGAGATCAAATGTTTTAGCCCAAGTAGAGAAAAAGCTTTTGCATGTCCTGGTGCCCTGAAGGTGAACAAGCAGATATATAGGCAATCTGATTAAGAAACTTAACTCAGCTATCCTAGTAGCCATAGAAAAGTTTGATACTATCAGCATTTGCATTTTTAGGAGTAGTGTGATTAAAAAAAAAATCATGGAAAACTAGTTTAATCAAAGAAAAAATGTTGAAGGCAAGGAAGCATTGTCTTGCTCTTGAAAATTGGAAAAATATGACAAATGCTCTATAGTGATAATGCAGGTTAGAAAACGGATAACTTTACTCAGCTTCCAAGTCTGAGAATTTTATATATATAAAAAATAATGCATATATTCATATTTCCTTCACTGTATATTTTTATCCACGGCAACTGTGACGCATAAATATAAATAGTGACTAGTATAAAGTGAGAGAATGTTTCCATGATGCACCCGTGAATCCTAAAAGCATATATGGAAGTTCTAAATGTACTCAAAGAAACTCAAAACCTTAAAACAATTTTACATCTATTGACTTGCTTCTAGAATCCCTACAAGATAAGCTTCACAAACTGCTATCATGTTCCCTTCCTTCTTTGCAAATATGGGGGGGCTACAGTTGTGGATGATAAAACTTGGTCAACATGTGGGATATTTTAGCTGAACTACTTTTCCCCCCTCTTCTTTATTCTGTGTTATAAGGGCTGGAGCTGTGCTTAGAGGTGGGAGAATATTGGGAAAGTAAAGTGAGATAATAAAAAAGAAAAAACGAAAAGGCACAAAATAACCATTATTCTGAGTTTCTGGGGGCACCAGAATAATTTTTTTCTTTTGCCATTCTCTAATTAGTTAATTAATTCTCTATTCTAATTAACCTTGGTGCAAACCACTTAGAAAATGCCCAATTACCCTTTGGAGAGCACTGCTTATTAATTCTCACAATAACTCTAATAGACATTGTTATTTCCATTTCATTGATGGGAAAAGTGAGTCCCAGAGAATCCTAGTGACATATCCTCAGTTATCAAATAATCATAAGTACTTGATATGTAGTGCTTAATATGACAATATTTAACTGCCTATTAAGTTTTATATATATATATGTATATATATAATATATATGTTTAGCTCAGTACTTTTAAAAACTATTGTTTCATATTTGTGTATCTATATTTTCAAGACACCACTTTTAAGTTAGAAAGGCATTTCTGGGAGGGGAGGGAAAGAACATGAATCTTGTAACCATGGAAAAATATTCTAAATTAACTAAGTAAAATCCCCCCCCAAAAAAAGAAAGGCATTTCTGAACACTTGGATCTAATGTTAAACTTTTTGCTATAGGTCTTGCTCACTTGCATTCTCAATCTTTGGCAACATATCTCATGGAACTTCACAGGAGATAACATACTTCAAAAGCTTTGTTTTTGCCCTGCCATTTTTGAACATTCCTGATGTAAGGTTCAGTGATAGGGAACAAAGAAGATTCTACAGATGACACTGACCAGGATAGACTTATCTAACCACAAACCTACAAAATACCAACTTGCATTTTGGAAAATGCAACCTATAGTTTAATAGCCACTGCAAAACTGAGGATTAATTTACTGGATTTAAAAAAAAGAAGCCATAGGTAGGGAAAACACAGTAGGAGAATCCCATAGCTTCATTTTTCCTTTCATTTCAACACCTGTCACTGAGTCCCAAGAACTCCAAAAAATGCCTGAACATTGTTACCCTGATGCAATAATTTGCCATTATTTTCTAAATTATGAATGTTTCATTTGCTTTCCATCTTCATATAATTAAGATTTGCTCAAGAGGACCTTTATTTTTGTTAATATTACTGCCTAAAACAATGAATAATGCATGCAAACTAACTACTCTTAAGTTCAGTGTCAAGCATTACTCTCATTTATGAAGCAAGCCTTTGGTCAACATATTTATTTTTATGCTAATATTGCACTCTAATAGTCTATGTGTGTACAATAGGAAGATAAAAAGAAGTATAAGATGCTATTTGGCTTTCTAAGAATTAGCAATCTGGTTGTCAACATAAATATATTCATTTGAAAAAAATAATTATCAATATATGACAGGAATTGTAAAATGCCAGATTAGTAATATAGACAATAAATGCCATAGAGTTTCCAAAAAGGGAGAAAGCAATCCAGCTCAGTCTAGCAAGTATCCCTCTTAAAGACATAAGATTAGCGGTAAGTGTAGAAATTTATTAAGAGAAGAGGCCTCTGGGAGGGAGACAGAGGTATGCTAGTAAATGTTTAACAATGAGCTTTCCAAAAAAATTTGTGTGTATATATATGTGTGTGTGTGTGTGTGTGTGTGTACATATACACATGCACTCATGATACATGCTTAAGTTTGATCTACATTATTAGTGGGGCTCATTAGATTCACCTTTCTGAGATCAAATTTGACCTACCAGAAGTGTGACCCTGGGCAAGTTACTTAATTCTGTTTGCCTCAGTTCCTCATTTGTAAAATGAACTGAAGAAAGAAATGGCAAACCACTCCATTATTTTTGTCAAGAAGATCCCAATAGAGTCAGAAAGGGTCAAAGAGGACTGAATAACATTATTATCATTTTCAGTATCTCATTCTTAAAGTTAAATAATTAGCAAAACAATAACTCAAGCCCTGATTTCTATTGTTTGTGGATTTTCAGAGTTGTAAATGTTCAGGATGAAAATTTAACAATGAATTCTGGAGCCAGTATGAGCTGGCACCAGCACACTCCTGGAAGTGGAAGATATGAACAGAGATAGGGAAAAAGCAAAGTTTTGCATATTAGAGTGAAGCTAAACTATTCAGGGTGTAGAATCTGGGCAAGTAGATTAAAAGCTCTTTCATTTTTTTGTCTTTGTGTCATTTGTAGCACATTGACACATTTAGTGGGCATTTAATCAGTGTCTATAGAATTTAATTTAACCCGGACAAGAGAAAGGATTGGGAAAAGACATTAGCCATTTTCAGGGATATAAAGGGCTATCAAAGGGGGTGGGGGGGAACAATGATATTTGCTCTCATTGGCTCCAAAGGATGAAAAGTAGAATGATGAGTAAATACTTAAAGGAGGCAAATTTAAGTTTGATGAATAAAAAAGTCTTGCTAACTATTGAAGCCATCTAAAAGTGGAACTTACTGCCTCAAAGGGAAAGTAGGTTTCCTGTTGAAGTTCCATTTTTTGAAACTATATTTTAAAGATGATTTAATTTGGAGTATGGGTTGGACTACTTTGCCACTGAGGTTTCTCCCAAAAAATGAAATTCAGTGATTCAGAGATCCTCTAAGCGAGTGAGTGGTCTACAAACTTTTTTGATCATGCATCACTCTACTATGATAACTTCATGTCATTCCCGGATATGAGCATAATTTGCTGTATAAGAATCACAGCAAATAATAACAGCTGGCATTAATATATTGCTTTAAGCTTTATGAAGTACTTTGCATACATTATTTAATTGGCTTAGTGTGAATTCTGTTACTTATTGATTTTGAAGAAATCACTTAATCCTTATTTGCCTCAGTGTCTCCAAATATATTGAGATAATTGCTCCTTTCATTTAGTGCATTTATTGGAGAGAACAGTATAATGGGAAGAACACTGAAGACAGATTTGGAGAAGATGGGGTCAAATCCTATTTCTAATGTACATTATTTGTCTGACCTTGGGTCACAGTCTCTGGATTTCAATTTGTTCCTCTTTAAAATCAAGAACTATTTAACTATGAAGTTCCTCCCTGTACTCACATGTTACACTATTATTTGCCTTAAAATGGCAGCATTGTGAGGATTCATGCATTCTTTTAAATTGCTGTTTCTTAGTGTGTAGCTTCAATATTCAAAATATCTGTAACTTCATTATATAAATATTCATATAAACAAATATGTAAACATGTGTGTTTGGAGAGAGAGAGAGAGAGAGAGAGAGAGAGAGAGAGAGAGAGAGAGAGAGAGAGAGAGAGAGAGAGAGAGATGTTTTTTTTCTGGTAATAAAGATGAGACAGAGGTGAGAATGACTAACTGAGAAAAAATATAGGATGAATATTCTCTATGTCTCACATATGTCTCCCATGTACTCACTCCTTTTTTCTTTAAATCCAACTCAAATGTTACCTTTTGGAAGCTTTTCCTGATACTTTTTTTCATCTAATACACTTTTTATGTACTGTTTTGTATGTTATCTATGTATGTATTGTCTCTACCTACTAGACTCTATGAAGTCAAGAATTTTAACTTGCCTAAGTGTTGTAACTCCTCTGTTTCTATCACACAGATTTACATATAGTAGCCACTGAAAAAGATATTTGTTGGATTTATTTTTTTAATGTGTGAAAAATAATTTCTATGATTTAGGGATAGATTCAAATCCTAGATTTTTAATAAAAGAATGAAAACTATAAAGATTCTCTGTGACTATCCACCTGTTTGGCAGCAAGATCTTTTTAGAACAATTCTGAGCATAATTTATAATACAACTGATCATCTATATTCCTTCCACCAATAAATTTGGATTCTGGCTCCCTGCCAATCATACTACCATGTAATACAGACTGATGGTGGTTGATCAGTGCAGGTGATAGTCATGGAGAAAACACCTTTAATCTGAAGGAGATTGTAGCTAGCTTTAATTAATAATCATTTTGAGCATTCTCCCAGGGTTAGCATACTTGGTGACTATACTTAAATACTTAAAAATAAACAAAAACTCTTTTCTTTCTAGTCAAATAATATGGGAAATCTAACCTGATAAGTGTACATTCCTAACTACTCACATCCTGCCATTTTACAAATGGTAGACAGAGGTACAAGCTGTTGATCATGCTCAGCAGGGTAGATCAAACACACAGATGCATTTTCTGTACTATGAATAATGAAACAGCATAAAACTCAAATACTTATGACAGTCTTTGCAAGTGGAATATGTTTGCTTCTATTTTCTGAGTTACTTTACCAATGTACTTTGTTTCTTAAGGATGTTTATTATAGACTGGTGAATTTAACTTTGGAAGGGAACTTAGAGGTTATATAGTCTAATCTTAAATTTCAGATGAGAAAATCGAGGCTGGAAAAGTTGTTACTTGTCCAATATCACAAATGTGGGAAGCAGCACAGCCTGTATTTGGATCTAGCTACTCTGACTCCAAATCCAATACATTCTTCCTGTATAATGTAAGGAATAAATATTTTTGATCATTTGTTAGTTTTAAAATAATTTCGGTCATGTCAAATGGATGAGCCAAAAAAAATTAGAGGTACTATACAGACCTTATTTACATGGCACATAAGCATAACCTTGCAGTTCAAATTTAAAGGTTTATTTTTAAGTTTCTAAATTCATGATAAGGCTAAATTTCATATTGATAAGTTCTTCTCTAAGATTTGAAAATAAAGCAAGAAAAGTACTAGTAAATGAAGGCCAAAGAATAATGTGACTTACCTTACTGATTCTTACTATTGTACACTAATCACTATAATGTCTAGATTATTTAGGAAAAAACAGAATTCACATGTGACACAATATTTGGAAGTTGTTAATTTCCCCTGACTGTGATGCCATTTCCCACTGATAAAGAATGAATATCTCAAAAGTAAATTCAAGGCCTACCAAATATGCTTTTCCTCCTTCATGAAGACATAATGAAGGTGGCACAGATTAGGTTTAAATAAAAGGCATTCAAAATGGCTCTTAGATTAGTTAAATGCTATGTTGATAAACTATAAAAACTCAACATCAAAATTCAGGTATAAATTTATTTTGTATATTCTGTATATTGGATAACATTAATTATTAATGGTAACCTTAGAAATAGGGCTAATCTTGTACCTTGTCTTTCTAACTCTCAAAGAAAGGATGAGGACTAAGAATGAAAAACCACAGACGGTGGTACAGGAAACTTTGTAACTTTTAATATTCATCTCTTTTCTAAAAATATGCCTCTTCCTTCTCTAGATCTAGGATTCTAGGAACCAACATGCTCAATTATAATTTGATCATATAAGAAATCAAATGGGGTGGCAGTAAATATAGGGGCCGAGGAGACTAGTATCAAGATAAAAGATGTCTAATTCTCAGAGAAGGACCATATTTAATAAACATGATGACATTTTTGTGGATATCTTTATCTATTTATTTTAAAGTAAAGCAATAGACTAGGCATGACTTTCCATCTTTTTAAGTTAGGAATTCCCAGTCTCTGAAACTTTAGCTTGTTATTGTTCCTTGCTTCCTCAGGTTTTTCCCCTCCTTCTGCAAATTAAACAGTAAGGTAAGAGGACAGATTTTCAAAGACATGCTCCTGATGTGCATTATAATCACAAGTGTATTATTCAGACCAGGCATAAGTTGGAATGAGCCACATTTCCAAATTTATCAGGGACCAAAACTTTATTTAATTGCTGCCCAGTCTTCTTTCATCTGTATTTCATTCAAGGGCATGCCTTTCCTTTCTTTTTTCTCCCTTGACAACAGAAGTACAGGGCTATAAATGAAAGGGTGCAATACATCATGAGATAAAGTCTGGAGAACATGTCCTCTACTAAAATGCACCTTAGTCCATGGCAGAACCAAAGTGGCAGAAATCTCCCAGCTTCAGTTGTCAATGCTTAGAGTCAAAACTGTAAGCTGGACATGGCTGCCTTTCCAATCAGATGTACCCCAAAGTTGAAAGGTTATGTTTTGTGAAACAGCAGATGCTTTTCCTGTGGTTTGATTCTCACTCCTACAAAGCAAAGAAAGATTTCCAGACTGAAAGACAAATCTGACAATATGCTAATCTACCAATAAAAAAAAATGTGACTTCTGAACCCTTATCTGTTGAAGAGCTGACAGTGAAGTTCAGAGACGGTTGTCTAACCAGACAAAACGATAGAGAAAATATGCCTTCAAACAAGATCATAAATCTTGAATAGTGCAGGGGAGCAAATGTAATAGGAAGGGCTTCTCACTTATGCCAGCCCTACTCTCACCCACCCCCATTTCACACACCAGCCACCCACCTCTGAAGCCAGGACTAGTGTGTTCCATTCTAGACCCAACCAATAAATACAAAGACAGTATAAAGTGATATTATATCATATGTGGAGATCAGACATTGTTTCCATCTCATGGGGGGAAGGGAAAGAGCAGAAAGCAAATGGAGTGAAATCTGAAAACAACAGCATGTACAATATACACACACAAAAAAGTTTGCATATTGCACAGAAGATCATAAATCTATGCATGAGAAAGATGTAGTGGAAATTTTGGGGGGGATTAGAGTTTATTTTTGTCATCTCTGTGAGACAGCTACTCATTCATCCAGATCACAGCTAAGAAAAAAGCTGGTCACAGAAATTAGCAGTTTCAGCTCAGCAGCAAAGTCGCCAGCCTGTGAAGGCAGAGAGAAATTGACTAATTAGCAATGCGCACTAAAACTTGACGGTTCTTTATAGAGAGAGAGAAGAGAGAGGGAGAGAGAGGGAGAGGGAGGGGGGGGGGGGGGGGCTCGCTTTTTCCCCTTCTTTCTTCCAAAGATGTTTGAAATCGCAGTCATTTACGCTCGACAATTTTTACAATAGCCTTGAGCCATAATTTTGCGAGTCTCTCCAGCATCCATCCCCCTGTATGGTCTCTCTCCACTGGCCATGCACGACCGTTTCTCTCCCCAACCGTGGATTTCCTATTACTCTCGTTACGACTCACTGAGCCCCAGGCCCAAGGATAATGATGTGTTGTTTCTTGGTAGCATAATTTGTCACACGTACATTTTTTCTTCTTCTTCTCTTGCAGAAAGCTCTGCTCCCTCTCTCTCCCTCTCTCTCTCCTTCTCTCTCTCTTCCTCTCTCCCCCTCTCTTTCTCTCTCTTCTCCCTCTCCTACATTTTCTTGCTGTTGCTAATTCATGGTGATCAAATGATGTACGACAAAATAAATTGTAAAGAGTGACTGCCTGGAGTTGGGAACCAGAAGGTGCCCCCCCTTCCCAAGGAGCGAGGAAACCTTTAAAAAGGAAGGACAATTGATTTTTTTGGGGGGGAGCTGAAGTGAGCCTTTACTTTAGCAGCTGACTGAGACCAGGTAAGTTTCTGGCCTTCTGTATACCATGTATGTGTTTTGTTTTGTCTTTTAGATTGTTTCCTGGGGAGGGGGAGGCAGTGAGGAGTGTTTCAGAGGGGTCGTGGGGTACTTGTGTGACAAATGCCTTGAAAGAATAAACTCCCATTGCAAGAACTGGGCAGACTAGGGAGAGGCAAGGGAGGGAGAGAGAGAAGGAAGGAGGGGGGGACAGGAAAAGGTTGGGGTGGGGGGAAGACCGGGAGGCGGGGAGAGGGGGGAAGGAATTGACCGGGTCCACTTAAAGGGAGAGACTCTGTGAGATGTTACAGGAAAGCCAGAGCACGAGTGGGGGTGGGGAAGTGAAAGGGGGGGGAGAGTGAAAAGGAGGTTGGGGTCCACCTGGAACTGGGCATTAAAAGTGGTTCGAAGAATTCCCAGTCTCTAGTGAAAAGGAAGGAGCTCAAGTGCGGGTGCCAGGACAGAGTGATCTGCAATGGAAGGAGCAGGTCTCTGTGGGATCCCTCTGACGGGTGTCGGCGGCGGCAGCGGCGGCAGCAGCGGCAGCAACAGCAGCAACAGCAGTAACAGCAGCGCTCTTTGGAGCGGGATGTGGGCACAGAGGGTCTCTTTCTCCTCAGCCCTGGAAGGTGCAATTACAGGTTAAGAAAAAGGGCGTTTGGTTTTTTTTTTTTTTTACTTCCCCTTCTCCCCACTCCCTCGTTTGTATATGACCCTCCACTTCTGTAGGACCAAAGAAACGGACGCTTCTGACTTTTTTTTTTTTTAACAGAGTAGTTGGAGGCTGGGGAAGGTGGGCTAGACCGCAAGGCACCCGAGTGCGGGTTTGTAGGAGGTTGTTGCGAGGGAAACCCGTGAGAAGCTGCGGGCTGCTCGTGAAAGATCATAGGAAAGGGCAGGAAGGCGCACCAGTTCCCCACCTGCCTCCCCCAACCCCGAACCCCAGCTAACCAGCTTCTAACTTGAACTTCACGTAGTTAACAGAGTTAAAGCGACAGCGCCTTCTGCCCAAGAGAAAGAAACGCCAGGACAAGGGTCCCCTCCCCCCAACCTAGGACAGCCCAGGTGCTAACTATGATCCAAGTGGAGAACGCTAAACTTCTAGGGGGCGGGAGGTAACCTCCGCCAGGTTTCAAAGCATCTTTGCTAGATTAGCAAAACTGAGTGGCGGAAGGAGCAGCCAACAGTTTGAGAACCAGGAGAGCGGGGAGGGCCAGGGTGGGGGAAATGAGCTTGAATTGATAAGGACAGCTCCCCGCCTCTCGGGAGTGCACTGAGCTAGTCACCATCGCGCTCCACTGCACTTTTCCAGGAGAAGAAAAGGCTTTATTTCCTCCATCAGACTGCTATTAGCATAGTCGTTCCTAGGGGCACCACGGATAATCGAAGGTTCTCCAAGATTTGATTTGATTTTTCAAAGGCCAAGAGTCGCCCACTTTACTGGTGCTCCCGTCCCGACCTGCCCCAACACAGCTTCCCTCTCCTTTCCCCTCCAAACAAACAGAACTACGAGGAGCCCAGCAGAGGAGGGGACGCACAAGTTGGACTGGAACCTGCCACAGTCGGCTTTCTCCTAGAGCGCCCCCAGCTCCGTACTTCCTGGGCTCTTCCTTTCCTCTGGTTCTGGGCATGGACAAGAGCCCACGAGTTTACTCGGCCTTAACAGCCCCATGCACCACTTTGCCGTCGCCGCCGCTGCCGTTGCTGCCTAGCACAGAGTCAGGGTTGTTTTAGGAAAGTGAGAGGGTCTTGTGTGAGTGGGGGGCTGGGGAGAAAGAAGTCGCTGGGAGAAAAGCGGGGACCCAGATCAGGTTGGCTTCAAGAAATAAAACCCGTTCTGGTGCTGCTCACGAAGACCAGTACCCTCTGAATCATCCTCCATATACCAGTGGCAAGAGGAGGTGCTGGACCAGGGGGCAAACTGTGTATTTATTGTTGTTCTCCGCCCTCCCCCTCCCCTCCACACCCTTCCCCACCCCAACCACACCCCATCCCCATCACCACCTTATTCCCCCCCATTACTCCCCCCTCCCCCACCCCTGTTTGCCAGGTTGGAGGAGGGTTTAAAGCCAGGTGCGCTGAGGCAGCTCGCCATGTCCAGATCCGGGGACAGGACCTCCACCTTCGACCCCAGCCACAGCGACAACTTGCTGCACGGCCTCAACCTGCTGTGGAGGAAGCAGCTGTTTTGCGACGTGACCCTCACCGCCCAGGGCCAGCAGTTTCACTGCCACAAGGCCGTTCTGGCCTCCTGCTCGCAATACTTCCGATCCCTTTTCTCTAGTCACCCCCCTCTCGGGGGAGGGGTCGGTGGCCAGGACGGCCTGGGGGCCCCCAAGGACCCACAGCAACAGCAGCAGCAGCAACAACAGCAGCAGCAACAGCAGCAGCAGCAGCAGCAACAGCAGCAGCAGCAACAGCAGCAGCAGGAGGAGCCGGGGACTCCTTCCTCCTCCCCCGACGACAAGCTGCTGGCCAGCCCACGGGCCATCAACAATCTGGTGCTTCAAGGCTGTTCGTCCATCGGACTACGCCTGGTGCTGGAGTACCTGTACACGGCCAATGTGACCCTCTCTCTGGACACGGTGGAGGAGGTGCTTTCGGTCAGCAAAATCCTGCACATTCCCCAGGTCACCAAGCTGTGCGTGCAGTTCCTCAACGACCAGATCTCGGTCCAGAACTACAAGCAGGTGTGCAAGATCGCCGCGCTGCACGGCCTGGAGGAAACCAAGAAGCTGGCCAACAAGTACCTGGTGGAGGACGTGCTGCTGCTCAACTTTGAGGAGATGCGCGCCCTGCTGGACTCGCTGCCGCCCCCCGTGGAGTCGGAGCTGGCGCTTTTCCAGATGTCCGTGCTTTGGCTGGAGCACGACCGAGAGACCCGCATGCAGTACGCGCCCGACCTCATGAAGCGCCTCCGCTTCGCCCTCATCCCAGCCCCAGAGCTGGTAGAGCGGGTCCAGTCAGTGGATTTCATGCGCACCGACCCGGTCTGCCAAAAGCTGCTGCTGGACGCCATGAACTACCACCTGATGCCCTTCAGGCAGCATTGCAGGCAGAGCCTGGCCAGCAGGTAAGAGACAACAAAGGGAAGGGAGGTGGGGGAGGAGGGAGGCTGAGTTAACCCTGGAAAGAGGGGAGGGGTGCCTGTGCGGAGAGAAGTGTATTGGATGAACAGGCTTATTCTTGGATAGGCTTAAAATGCAAACAGATAATTAAGACATTTCTTCTGAAAGTTAATTTCAGTATCCCCGAAGGGTCAATTGAGAGCTAGAGGACTTGCAGCCCCATATAACCTAAATTCTCATTTCCCAATAAAATTAGGCATGGTGGCACATAGACTGACTATGGCACAGGCAGATAAGTGGGGGGCTGGAGCTGGGGCAGTTAAAAATGATGCATGTGCAGAGCTCCTTGGTAGCCTCTATAGTTAGCACATCCTCCAATTCCAATTATAAGCTGCCTGCTTCCTTGAGGGAAGGACTTCAGTAACGAGATGTCCCCCACTCCCACCCACCCCCCTCCTCTTGCAGTCTTAGTTGGGTGATCAAAAGCGCTGGAGTGTTGCTGGGATTCAAGGAGAGCACCGCTGTTCTCCCTGTCAGACCCTCAAGTTTTTTGGTAGTTGATATTTGTTCCCTTTCAAGGTTATAATTATTGAGGTGCTTTGTCTGTAGTGATGCTGCTGAAAACCCTGTCATTCATCTGCCCAGGAAAACTTTTCCATCTTACGGAAATCCATTCTTTTTGCTTTTAAAGAGGGCGCACACCAACAGATGTTTAAACTGAAAGGGTTAATTGGCTCCCTGTGCCGGCACCATCCATCTAGAGGGCTAAAATGGAACAAAATTATCAGGCAGACACTAGATTTGTTGGACAAGAGTTAGTGTATGCTTAATCTGAAGTCACAAAGAAGTTGTCGGGTGGATTGTTCTTGTTTATAATTGTGTTGTATGTTGCCAACAGTATTACCTTGTAAGGGCCAGGGAGGGAGAAATAATGTCTATTAAATACACAGTTTTGGGTAAAAGATTCTAAGGATGGGCAACCATCACTTGCTAGCTTCAATTTTAAAACCTTGTTATGAGTCTTGGCAGAGGGCTTTTTGTTGCTGATTTTAAAGGGAAAAAAATGCTTCATGTTTACATGCTTAGCCATCAGTGGTTTAAAATGCCAGAGCAGGCCAGTCTAGTTAAGTGAAAGTATTGAAAATCCACTCTAACATTCTTTTACCAGGGCAATCTCTAAAAAAGGGGATATCTACTTGGTACAACCCTATAAGCTCTCACCTTTGTGTTTTAGCCATGTTGCTTTTATTGACTTCATAATCAAGGTTTCTAATATACATTATTTTTTCAGTGTTTTTTTAAAGCTCTGATAAAAAAGGGTGGGGAGAACCATGGCATGGGAATACATAAACTGGGAAGTATTTATACTTGCAAACCTCAGAAAACTGTAGGCAATTAATTAATTAATTAATTGTGAGGTCAAAGTATTTCAGAAGTGAGATGAAAATCATAGCAAGATGGCTTGCCCCTAGACTTGCGACTAATGAAGAAATAGAGTACAAATTCAAAGAAAATATGGTTATGTTTATTTTATAAGATTTCCTCTTTTGTCCAAAGACCAGAATACTGTAGATTTTCTGTGGTGGCCTAGCATTTCAATATCAAAAAATTTTGTGAGTTTTCAGTTCACATTTTAACTTTTATTTCCACTAAAGAGTCATTGTACTTAAAATCAGACTACAGAACCTGTTCATATTCAAGGTTCAGATAATACTGTCATTCAGTCCTAGTCACAAACTAATATATATAACCTTCATGAATTTAATATGCCCTCAGAAAAGAACCAAATGGATATAGAAAATGCTTTCTAGCATTTTGCCTTTTCCCATGAGTGTCTTTGGATAATGTACTTTATTTTTTAAAAGATCACATTAAAAAGAAATAGTGAAAATTTTCTGTGGACTTTCTCTCACTAAATATGACCTAGAATTCAATATTCAGAACAGTTGACTTTCAAAATGTAAAGTCCACTACCTATTTCAGTTGAGATTCTGCACACCACCTGGGGCATGCTGGGGCTTGAGTCCTGGTGGATTGCTAAGATACCAGGCTATCTGGTTCAGTGAAGATACCTTCCAGCTTCACTGGTCCATATCATTTGAAGGATATGTAGTGGTGTTCTGACCACTGAATGCTTACAAGTGTCATGGATGCTGTAAGAATCTGATACTCTTGCTGTAGGAAGGAAACTGTATTTTCCTTTAAAGGAATAAGGTGAAGGGGAAAAAAATCTCTTTTCATGTCAACCCACACTGTTGATTCTATACTAATGTAATTTTGTTACTTCATGGAGGCTATTAAAAACTGGTGTTTTTAAATTGTTTTCAGGGAACCAAATATTTAATAATATATTTTCATTTATAATATTGAAAAATAATTTAACAGTGAAGTTCTCAACATTAATGTAGACTGAGTTGCAGCTTTTAGAATTTTATCTACTCTGTTCCTTCATCTGTAGCATATTAACTTACATTGTCAAGACTTCAATTCTGGTTTACAGGAAAAATGTTTTCAGAGCAGATCTAATCATATTTGAAATGAAATTATTTTTATTTAAAGATATTCTTTAAAAAAGAAAAAAGCACCTTAATCATGATTGGAATATGTATGTAGCATTCCAAATGTGGTATATGGAAGTTTCTGAAATCCAGAAACTGAAGTAGAAAATTGAATCTGACTGGTCTGTTGGGCTAAATGCACGATGTGAATAAATATCACTTGAAAAGTAAATTGACTTTTTAAAAAATGATATGTTGTATGCTGGACTTTAAGAATAATGTAATAATATCCTGCTAATACAGTAATAAAGGCATTCTTAGTATTCTTTTCAAGATAATTATATGACTTTACATTTTAATTAAAATACCTACAAAGAAAACAAAACTCATAAATATCAAGGCTCATTATTGCTTTACTTACATAGCTTTACTAAGTTTATGGCTCTGAGTTAGGTTAGTCATGTCAAAAATGAATAAAGGCCTATGACTATATTAAATGATTCAGAGTCAAATTGTATACATTACTCAGATATATATATGGAAATAAAGAAAATCATTTTAACGTTTTCCTTACTGTTCCCTAGAAGAAATGCTGAATTAAGGAAATCAGGACCTCTTGAAAAGTTTCTGACAATACCATTCATATTTAGACTTGAAAAGTAATTTTTTATAAATTTTTGAAAATAGTAAAGAAGTCCTATGGAAAACTGTATAGTACATAAAAAAATTAAATAAGCTTTTCATTCTAAATACACCTTGAATTTAACTGGAAGTTCTTTACTTATTGACTTTTGGGGGGACCAGTATTTTCCTCTAATACTAGCTTTAAAAATTATGACACAAAAGCATTTTGATGAGTTTGGAATAATTAGAATTTTTGGACTATTCTTCAGGTAGAAGAAAGTATGTTAGACCACATAATCAATACGAAATTCCCAAAGTTATACTTCATGGTAGCTTGTTTTTATATATTATGGTGAAACTTAGATAGGAGATTACTTTTTAGAAACCATCTATCTAGGAGGCTAGATTTTCTCTTCAGATTTTAAGCCATGAAGTAATCACAATTGTGCTTTTGAAGGCCACCTGTCACCATTACTATTTTGTAAGGAATGTAGGCTATCTCCCTACAAAGATTTCACTTCATACAGAGTATACTCTATGTGAACACATCCAAGAGAAAATATTGCACAAGTTGCTGGGATAACCTCTGTATAAACATCAGGGGTGCTGATAATCTAGCTGCTAGAGTGATGCTTCAGTGGCTTAAGATGTCACTAGATAGTATCCTAAGATCCCTGCCTAGCTCAGTTCAGAGTTGCTGAGTTTGGTGTGTTTAAAGGACGATAGGCTTAAACAAGAAAAGTGTTCATTTAAAATTCAGACACAGCATTTTCCATTGATGCTGGTCTTACCAACCCATTAGGTATTTTAACAATTCAAACTAAATGTCATATTTATTATACATTCTCTAAACTGTTAACCTTCCACATTAGTTTGATCATCTCAGATATGAAGTTAATAACTAGTAAGATTTTTATATCAAAACTGACTATATTCATTCATACAAAATTGTCTATTGCCTGAAATAATATTGATTACAAAAATGTATCACAGGTGTGGGATGCCAATTTTTTCATCTTCTTCCAAGTTGATTGAAATGGAAAGGCATAAGAACTGAGAGCTATTATGATTTTATATCTTGAAAATGACTTGCAGACACAATTCAGAACTGGGATTAAGATTTCATATGTGTATTTTTTTCTTTTATCTTAACAAAGTGGTACTCACTTGTTACCTCATAAATACATCACTAATCAACCAATTTTCTAATCTAAAAAAAAAAGGGGGGGGGGATAATCTTATCATCCTCAGCTCTCCTCTCTCTGCAAGGAGAGGTTATAAGAATTAACTAGTTAAGTAACCAGTTCTTGCAGCTGGAAGGGCAACTGAAGCCATACATAGTCAATTCTAAAATTGAGTCCAAGTTGGTAGATAAACGTTGGTATCACCCTTCAGTGCTAGAAGAGGAAAATACAATTTAAAATTATTTTATTTGGAAATCATTTGGGAGATATTAGAGGGTGAACTACCTCATGTTTAAAAGAAGAATCTCCACTAATATTATTATATATTTTACAAAAAAGCCAAAATGCCAGAAAGAATATCCTCAATGTATTTTTTTCTAAATGCAAAGTTAAGTTTTCAAGGTAAAAGTTGACTGCAAAGACTAAAGATCAAGATTTAGCTAATAATTTTGCTGATTATCTAATTAAAACAGTGAAGAGGTCATTTTTTCCAAAATTGTAAAATGTAAGGTCACACATTTCTGAAAATAGGGGAAAAATTGGATAAGAAGCCCACAGTACTCCCCTTTGGGAACCTGGCAAGTGTGCTGAAATAGTTGGAGATTTAACTCAAAAGAGGTGATAATTTGTTGTAGGGAGAGGGGAGGGAGGAGGTACCTTGTGATTTCATAGTCATTGGTTTCCATATTTCAGTGATCACTAAAGTGCAAATGTCTGTTTCTATTACCAATCAGCTAAATCAATCATTTAAATGAAAAGGTGAACGAGATCCCCCCTTAAACCCCACTTTATATCCTCAACTTCTTTGTTCCTTAAAACATCCGAATTCCTAACTCCTAATTCAATTGATTGAGTTTATAGAAAAACCCATTTCTTTCTTGTCAATATACAGTATTAGGTCCAAGTATAATATGGATCAAAATTTATGATTCAGTTCATTCCAGAATGAAGAGGTAAAATTGAGGCACAGTTAGTACATACTTTAAATACATGATGTATTCATTTCAGTTACATAATACATACATTAATACATACATACATTAGGATGGTAGAGTATAGATTGGTTTTTGTTTTTGTTCTCATTTTGCTTTGTTTGGAGTTTCTTTTGTGAGAACGCATCCTAACATTTTTATAACTGCCTTGGTTCTTTCTTTGTTCCATGTTGTATATAGTCAAAATAATTGTTTTTTTTAAAGGCATAACAGAACTTATTGTCTTACCTTTGATTTTTTTTAACATTTTGAAAATAGTAATCAAGAGTCAATAAATATTTTATTAAGTACTTTGTGTCAGACACTGTGCTAACTGCTGGAGATAAAAAGAAATCATATGACAATCTTGGCCTTTAAAGAGCTCACAACTCTAATGGGGAAGACAACCCAGGTTGATAAAGGCCATCCACCTTCGGGGCATGATGTGGTCCTGCAGTAGGGGTAGGAAGTGTTCTGAGGAAGTGAGATTTTCAGAGTTGATTTCATCTTGCAGGACAATGAGTTTCTGGAGACCATGAAATCCAGAAAAATAGCAAAGTGGGAAGGAATTAAGTGAGTTTTCTGGTCGTCCTTCTTAAATGTTGAAGTATCTGAGAGGATCTTTTCAATATCTCCTCTCTCCTCTCTCCATTCAAAGACAGGGAAGGGCCATAGAAGCACCTGAAGAGGTATGAGTTTCAGAGTTGATTTTGACTTAGAGAAGAATAAGGTTTTAGAAATTAAGAAGTTCAGGAAAGCAAATTTTGCTGATTTCAACAAATCTAAAAACTTTATCACCCAATTTGATATTGTATTAGGCCATAAAACCTCCTTCCCAACTTTTCTTCAGGCTGTAAAGTGTTAAAAACACATTTGGGGAATTCATGTTCCAGGCATGGTTCTCTCCACTGTACTTACCCATTCATTGGCACTGAGGACATAGATAAGTGGATGCTAAGATTAGCCACCAATGCACTTTCTGGCTTGTTGAAAACAAAATGAGCCAATATGTTTAGAGCACTTAGTCAAATCAGTTGAATAATTCTATAAGCATTTTCTATATCTGCTATGGGGAAGAATATTGTGCTAAATTCTAGGAAGACAAAGACAAAATGAAAAGCCAATATAGTCTGTAATCTCAAAGAACTTATATTCTCTGGAGGAAATCTTTGATAATGATAGGTCTATGTGGGAACCCTTCAAAGACTTGAAGCTTGAGTTTTAACTAAGGATGCCAATCTTTGAGGTTTTTAAGGGATAGGGTATTAGGTTGGTATTAGTTACATTTCTTGGAGAATAGTAAAGAAAAGACACCTGAATAGTTAGCTAGCTGTTCATGCTTCCAATTTTCCTTCATCTTCAGAGGATAAATACAACAGCTAGAAATAGTGATTTAAAAGTAGTCACAGGGATAGGATTGAGAAATAAAATAGAAAAGCTATAGGATAAGCTCACTTTAAATCCACTGGTTCTATTATCAGAATTCTAAAATGACATTTCATTCAGGTAGCATTTTGTATATTTAGAGCTTTTATTGCCATACAGTAAGATTGTGCCTAATTGAAATGCATTCCATTTATAAGTCCATATTAGCAATGATATGTTTATATTAATTAAAATAAGACATTTTCTGTATTCTTCCATTCTTGGAATTTTCAGAAAACAAGTAACTTGTCCTTGAAACTCCTATTTGCTGTTTAGAAAATATATAATGCTTATGGCACTGTGGTTGACTTTTTTAAGGCTTTAGATTATACTGTTGCAATGTAGATGAGGGAATTTCAGCTAAGTGAGATTCCTCTGAGTTTAAAGATAATAATAATAGCTAACATTTATATAGTATGTACTATGTTCTAGGCATTGTCCTAAGCACTTTACAATTATTATCTCATTTGATCCTCACAACAACCCTGAAAGATAGGGGCTATTATTATCCCTGCTTTATAATCAATAAAACTGAGATCAATAGAAATAATAGTTTTTTAAAAAATCTTTTTCATTGCCCTTTCTTATAAATAACTTCTCAGTAAAAATAATGAATAGTGGCTTGCCACAATAAAGCTGAAGTATGAAGTACTAGGCAGAAGCTAAAATAGTAGGAAAAGGAAAGGCAAAGTGAGAAGATCTGAAGAAAAAACCCATTATCAGTAAGTGAAATAATGAGGATGAGATGCAAAAGAGATATCAATCAAGCAGGCAATATTTTTACTATGTACCACTAGGTGCTAAGGAAACAAAGAAAAAGTGTAAACACTCCCAGGCTTCATGGAGCTTACATTCTAACAGAGGAGATAATATGTACTTCTACTGGGATGGTTGTACACATCTACTTTGATAGACTTTATGTCAATTTTGCATAAAATATATACAGAATGGATATGTCTACTTTGTATAAAATGTATATACAATGTACCGAATGGATATAAGGTAATGTAGAAGGGTAGGCACTAGCAGCACCTGGAAGTCAAGAAAGATCATCTGTAGAATGTTGTGCTTGACCTAGACCTAAAAGGAAGCAGGAGGCATAGGTGAAGAGGAAAAGCATTCTAAGTACGAAGGGCAACCAGTGAAAAGGCTATGATAGATCTGTAGATATGGATCTGTGATGTAGCAGTTTGTGTGAGGAATAGTAAATAGGACAGAAAAACTGGAAGGTAAAATGTGTGAAGTGGAGTAGTATGAAAGAAGACTAGAAAGGTAACAAAAGGTCCCAGATTGTAAAGAGCTCTAAAAGCTAAATCAAAGAATTACAATTGATTCTGGAAGTGATAGAGTCACTGGAATTTACTGAGGAGTAGGAGACATTGTGAGAATGGCACCTGGATAAATTTACTTTGGCAGCTATATAGGGGAGAAAGTATAGTAAAAAAGGCTTGGAGTTAAGTCAGTACTAATTTTTGGTATTGCAATAGTGAACTAAGGTAATAACTATGTAATGAGAGAGGAGAGATAGAGAGACAGACACACACATACAGAGACAGAGAGATAGAGAGACGGGGGGTGGGTAAGATATGACAAGATTTGACAATTGGTTGGAAATAGGGGAAGAGTAAGGAGTTGAAAATGACACGAGTTTTCATCCTAGGTAACTGGGAGGATAGTGGAACTATAGTACTTAAACAATGATAGGAAAATTCAGAAGGATAGATTTGGTAAGTCTATAGGATATCCAATTTAAGATGTAGACATAAAGAAATGTAGACTATATAGCAGTTGCATAGTTGTTATTGCCTTTTGCTTTTCCATGTATACTTGCTCTATCAGCAATCTCCACCCAACTCCAAATGTTAACTCCATGAAGAGAGAAGCTATTTCATCATTGTCCTTGTAGCTTTAGCATCTAACATAGTACATTGCATGGTTGTGTGCATGTATGTATTTGTGCAAATCTTATTAATGAGAATTGGAGAGTTATCAAGTGGTTTATCAAATAGAAGGGGTGACATGGTTAGACGTGCACTTAAGCAAAATCATTTTGGCATCTGTACAGAAGTAATTCATCTCATGTTCCTAGACATAAATTCTTCCATAAAGGGGACTTCCAATGAAGCCATTCCCTCTACCAGGTAGGGAATTTCCTATTAGGAGATTCCCTCTACAAACTGTTTTCTATCATCCACTGAACTGCATTGTGCTTCATCTTATTTACAGTAGACACCCAATAAATGTTTTTTTAATTAAGCTGGGAATAGAGGATAACTTAGATTTTGAGCTTGAAAAGAGTTATAAGATCTTTTAGTCATAGGCTTAAAATCACAGATAGATCTAGAGGGGACATGAAGCTATCAAGCCTAGTTCCCTCATTTTGCTGTTGAGGAAACTGGACCCCAGAGAAACTAAGTGATATGCTAAAGGCCACAAAGGTAATAAGTGGCAGAATCTGCACCTAGATTCTCTGACTCCATATCCAGAAATAACTGATTTCATTGCTCCATGTTACCTCCTAAGAAAATCATCATACAAACACATATGCATACATACATATATATACATACATACATAGAAGGAAACTAAAGGGTTAAGGGAATAAATATCATAAAAAGAAGAAAAATTAGAAAAGAGAAAGGACTAGGTGAGGATATGCATAAAAGTCCTTTAATTCTATATATAGTGAATATATATTTAGCCACTATTTGGCCTATTGGTCATAGTATTTATTTGGGAAAAACAAAATACTTTAAAGCCTTTAGAGAAGGACTCCCTGAAGGAAAAAAATCTCAACAGTGACCTCTAAGACAAATTGCAAATTTTGCACAAAGATCATAACATAAGAAAGTAGTTTCAGAAGGACCAAAAGTCAATTAGAAGAAAGTAAAATGCAAAAAAGCTTTTTTAAAGCTTTCATATTGCCTCGATGTCTTATGAGGTTGACAAAAGAACTGGAGGAAAGCTACAAAACATCCTAAGACCTTTCCAAACAGTGTCCCTGTTTTAGAGTCTTACATACAAGGGGTGCTTGTGATGATCACAAAAGACATAAATTCTCTTATGGCAAAATAGAAGAGAGCTAAAGATTTTCTTACATAGTTTAATTCAGGGACAAAAAAAATTGCCAGCTCTTGACATTTGTGAGAACATAGCAGCATTTCTGGGTGAGTCCAGAAGATGCAAGTTAGCAATGAATTACTAGAATTATAACTATTAAAAAGTTGTTAAATTCTGTTCTTTGCATTTGTATATCAATAATCAGGGTTCTTCAAGCCTTTAAAGTGAGATGGAGGATATCCTCAGGATGAAACCTGGGGAGCCAGAGGAAAGTGGAGAGAAGAAATGAGAGCTGTCCTTAAAACTTTCATTATACTCAGAGACAGCACACAGCTTGTTCCTCTAAAGAGAAAGCATTTTAAAGCAACACAACAGAGAAACAAAACTACTAACTTACAAAGTTTTAAATGTTTTATGCTCTATATTTTTATTTTATTTTAATTTTTAACTAATAAGCATTTATTTTCTACCTCCTTACTTTCTCTTCCCCATTTTCCAAAAAAAGAAAAAGAAAAAGGAAGCAAAATTAAACTGCATTGAACAAATACCATACTCTGACAAAGTACACATGCACATTGGCCATGTCCAAAAACCCATTTTATTCTGTACCTTGAGTCTGTCACCTTTCTGTCAAGAGGTGGGATAGCATGCATCATCCTGAGTTCTCTAGAATCGTGCTTGATTATTGCATCAGGCATTCTCAAACCTTGTATCTTTTCCCCCAAAGAATTAGGAGGGAGAATACGTCTTCTTTACTCCCTTAATCTCCTAAACTCAACTTTGAGCTTTTATTTACTGATACTCTCTATGTTTTGATTTTGGCATGTAGGTCCCTGCTATGTCCAAAAGAGTGTTAGTGATTTGCATCTGCATGAGGACTCTCTGAGCTTAATCAGAATGGAGATTGATACAGTGGAGGCTTCAGTAAAGTGAATGGAAGAATTATAGTCAGTTTTACTTCCTTGCTTCATTTGCCTTCAGGTGCCACTGAAGACAGGCTAGCATGAGACAGACAACAAAAGTGGAGAAAGAATGGTGTGAGTATTGGAGTAGAAAGGGACATTTGAAAACATCAAGGCTCTATGAAGGATGTGTGTGGCTAATTACACACATGTATATAAGATGAGATCCAAACTCTAGGATACTGGATTTTTCTTGGAATATATTAGTAGTCCTTACTATATCAATCTACCTGCATGCATATACATACATACATACATACATACATAAATACAGGTTATATACATGTGTATACTTACATACATACACATACCTGCATAGCATACATTTATAAATATATATACACACACACACATTTTCCCTCCAACAAAGCTATTGTTTTTGTCTCCATTTGTGCTTGTATAGTGAGATATATATATCACATATATACATGCCTGTATAATATACATATACGCACAAATATATACACACAACCTCCAATAAAACCATTGTTTTTATATTTCTCTTTGTGTATGTGTGTATGATGCTTCATTGACCAGTAAGTTGCAAACCTGCATCCAACAAGAATTTATTGAGGTGGAAGAAAAAAAAACAAATTGTCTTGAAAGGAAGATCAAATAATCACATTAGTAAATCCTGCGTTGGTACTAAGCAATTTCCCATAGTTTTGTCTTAGTTTTATGTACTCCAAACTGACCAGCTAACTTTATAACTGACCTCAATAGAAAATTTGGTGCAGAAGAAAATAATTACAAGATAAAACAACAATTATATGTTAGTCTAAGGTAATCCAAGTGGTGGTGGAGCTTAGACTAACATATTTTGGGGAATTTTTGCAATGAATGCTTAACATGCAGGAAAATGGATATAATAGCTCTTAGCCTGTAATGTTTCACTGTAAAAGACACGTTTTATGTGGCAGGTAAGAGAGCAAAACTTGGTAGTACTTGTTGCTTGAGCAACTGGACTATATATCGGAGTATCAGTTTCTGACATCCTAATTGGCTATGTCTATCCTAAGTGGAAGGATGTCACAGTTATTTATCCTAAGATGACATCATGATATCATACTTCTCACCTGTGGATAGGAGCAAAAAATGGAGCTTGGTCAAGGGATGATCATTTTCCAGAAGTGAGTAAAAGGGAAAGGGAGACAGAAACAGAGACAGAGAGAGAAGGAAAGGGAAGGAAGGAAGGAAAGAAGGAAGGAAGGAAGGAAGGAAAGAAGGAAGGAAGGAAGGAAGGGAGAGATGGATGAATGATATTTGGAAGCAGAGGACCTAGGTTCTGTAAGGAATTAAATTTAGGATTTACTAAATATGTGAGAATTCTAAAATAATATGGTGGTCACAAATTTAAAATATTATAGGTCAAGTCAAAAAGATTTTTGAAAGCTTTTATTTACAAAGAGGTGGAAAGAGTGAAAGTAGAGAAATGTAAAAAGAGGGTAGAGAAGAGGTCTAGCCTATCACACTAAATATTGCTCTGGTGCTCAGCTCAGCCTGACAGGGCTTGTTAACTCTTGACAACCCAGCTGCCCCTGAGCTAATGTTCTAAAAGGAAAGTTAACATGCAAACAACTGTGTCCTTTTAAGATATACACAGAAGAGATAGAAGAGAATTTTAGTGAGGAGGTACAAGCAGTGGGCAAAGGCATAGAGGCACACCAGGAAAGGACTCCTTCAGAAAGTGGGGTTTGAGTTGTTTTGAAAGAAACCAGGAAAATTGAGAGGGAGAAATGATGAGGGAAAATATTCCAAGCTTAGGGAAAAAGCAGTAAAAATGGAAGGTGAGTGTCAATGAATTATAGAGAAAATTAACACTTGAGAGGGGCAGCTAGGTACCATAGATCTAGGCTTGAAATCAGGAAGATTCATCTTCATGAGTCTAAATCTGGCCTCTGATACTTACTACCTATGTGACCCTGGGCAAGTCACTTAACCCTGTTTGCCTCAATTTCCTCTTCTATACAATGAGTGGGAGAAGGAAATATCAAACCACTCCAATATCTTTGCTAAGAAAACCCCAAATGAGGTCACAAAGAGTTAGACACAGCTGAAATGACAGAACAACAACAATAAAATTTAAGAAGATTTGAAGGTAGAAAGAGATCAGTTATGGGGGCAGCTGGGTGCTCAGTGGATTGAGAGCCAGGCCTAAAGGCATGAGATCCTAGGTTCAAATCTGACCTCAGACACTTCCAGCTGTGTGACCCTGGGCAAGTCACTGAACCCCCATTGCCTAGCCCTTAGCATTCTTTTGCCTTGGAACCAATACACAGTATTGATTCCAAGATGGAAGGTAAGGGTTTAAAAAATGATTAAATAAATAAATATGTATACTTAGAATTATTACATTTAGATATAAACATATAAAGCAGTTCTTTTATGGCTACTGAGAAAAATAGAGAGGAATGGAATAGTTGAGAGATGGATACATCTTTAAGGACATCCCAGAAGAAGGAATATACTCAAAACAAAACAAAACTGAACAAGCATTCTTGGTTTGATGGTTTTGCATAGCCAGTCCTCATGGGGATCAGCAGGAGACACTGCTTTGCTATTCAGGGTTTTCAGTTATGTAGGAGACTCAACTGAGAGCTTCACTTCACATCATCAGAGCAGTTCTTGCCAGGTAAACCAGAGGGAAATCCATCTTTAGAATTAGTTGTCCAATCCTATAATTCTTTTCTATAACCATGGCACAGTTTGCTTTAAGAATCATGGAATCAAAGGACAAATCCAAGAAACATCTCCTATTCTTCATGGTAGTCTAGGTCTTACTCTTGTAGGATAGTTGCTTTTTAGGTATGTGTATGCAATGATCAAAATAATCATTCTTTTAATCCAATCAATTTGTCAATCAACAAGTGTTTATTAAGTATCTTCTTCTTTTTTTTCTTTAGCCCTTACCTTCCATCTTGGAATCAATACTATGCATTGGCTCCAAGGCAGAAGAGTGGTAAGGGCTAGGCAATGGGGGTCAAGTGACTTGCCCAGGGTCACACATCTGGGAAGTATCTGAGGCCAGATTTGAACCTAGGACCTCCCATCTCTAGGACTGGCTCTCAATCCACTGAGCCACCCAGCTGCCCCCTATTAAGTATCTTCTATGGACCAGGCAGTGTATAAAACATTGGGGTATATACAGAGACAAAAATGAAACAGTTCCTGACTTCAAGGAGAATAAGTTCCACAGGGGAAGATAACATGTGCATACCTATAAAATATACCAAAAAATAAGATCATTTAGGGGGAAGGCATTAGCTGTTGGAAAGGAGAGAATCAGGAAAGTATTGTTATAGAAAGAGGCATTTGAGCTTAGCTTTGGTGGAAACCACAGATCCTAAGAGGTAGGTAGAATTAGAGGGAGTGCATGCTAAACATGGGAGACAGGATTCACAAAGGCAAGGAGAGGAAAGAGAGGGAATGAACTCATCTTACTGAAGAACAGCTAGAAAACCAATTTGGCTGAACCAGAGGAATGTATGATAACTCTGAAAAGGCTGGTTGGAGCCAAATGGTAAAGAGCTTTTGGCATACCCAACAAAAGGATTCATATTTTATTCTGGAGGTAATAGTAGATCATTTGTTTGAGGAGTACAGTTACATTTTTGGACCTGTATGTTATCAGATTTTATCTTCAGAGCAATCCTGTTAGGTAAGCTAAGCAGATATTATTATCAGAACCATTTTACAGATGAGGAAGCTGAAGTTCAGAGAGTTAACTTGTCCCTTGTCACCGAGTTAGTTGGTGGCTGAGGAAAAGCTTCGCATATTTTCCTGCCAAATATTATGTTATTTTTATTACACTATACTTCTTCTGATGGAAAAGCATGAAGGAATTCCCAGTGCTGCAGGTGTGCTACATTTGGACACTGTGTGAGGCAGGGGCTTCTCAAAATCATGATAATCTCCTTTTATCAGATGTAGTCTATTTGCCTCAATAAATAGTCTCCATAACATAGAAAACAAATCCAACTCCAACATAGACTCAGTACTTGTTGGAGAACCCTCAGAATACTGAATTTTTAAAAATAAAATTTTGAGAGGGAGAACCTCTAAATTACTTAGAATCTGGATCCAGAATGGAGATTGAAATTAAGAATAGATTGGGTGTCGTGGACTTCTGATAATGCTCAGTTCTTCACCCACCTGCTCACTATAATTCTTAGAGAAATTTATAGAAGCAGGCCAGGGAGGAAAGTGGGCTCAGGACCTCTCACACACAGTGAGAGCATCTCTAGATTATTTCATTATATCCTGAACTGTAGTCAGATTTGTTCATTGAAGTTAGTGGTACCTTGCACCTCTTCAGAAAGATCATTTATTAAGGGGTATCAAGAAAAAGCTAATGCATGTCCTTCTTGTAGTTGAATAGTTTGTTCATCTTGGCTTTTCCAATGACCAGGCTCATAAAACAAACTTTAGGTAGGAAATGTGGAATTAAAAAAGTGAACTCTATGTAGACCATAGACATAATAAGCTGGACAGTAAAGTCAAAGCCCTATACATTAGGGTCAGAGGAGCTTAGATATATTAATGGAACTGATATTGTTCAGTAAATCTTGAATTTTATGGTCACAGGATTCCTTTACACTCTGAAAAATTTTGAGAATCCTAAAGATATTTTATTAACATGGGTCATATCTGTCAATAATATTGTGGTTCAGTTGTTTTCAGTCATGCCCAACTCTTTATGACTCCATTTGGGTTTTCCCTGGCAAAGACACTAGAGTGGTTTGCCATTTCCCCTCCATTTCACTTTACAGATGAGGAAACTTGAGGCAAATAGGGTTAGGTGACTTGCCCAGGGTCACAGAGCAAGTCAGTGTCTGAGGACAGATTTGAGCTCAGGAAAATGAGTTTTTCTGACTTGAGGCCTAACATTCTATCCACTGTCCCACATAGCTGCCTCAATATTTATTGCATTAAAAATTAAAACTGATCCTTTAAAAATGTTTAATAATTAGCTTAAATACCAATAACATACCTATTATGATATGTTAATATAAATAATATTTTTATGAAAATCTGGCCTTTTTTAGAAAAATTAGTGAGATTAGCACTGTTTTTACATATCTTTGCAAATTCCTTTCATATATAGCTGAGGAGATTCTAATACCAGCTTCTGTATTCAGCTGATTTCTATCCTTTGTGATTTTTTGATTGAAGTATATTTAAAAATATCTGGTCCCCCACAGATATATTGTTGAGAAGTATTTTAATAGGCAACATATCAGTATCATTGTTAAAATGATTTTGACCTCATAGAATCAATGAAAGGGTCTTAGAGAACCTCAGAGGTCCAAGGACCATACTTTGAAAACTATTGGTCTAGTCAAACCCTGTGGGGTGATAGATGAAGAAATTGAGGCTCAGCGGCTTAAATGACTTGACCAGGGTCACCACAGTAAGTGACAAAGGCAGAATTCAAACCCATGTTCTCTGACTTCAAATCCAGATCTCTTCACTATTCTCTTCTCATCCCCAAACTTTTAGTAACTTTGCCATTGACTAGTTGTGAAATCCTGTACAAGTCACTCAACAGGAAACTCCATGGAGTTCAGTTGTCTAGTTTAGGAAATGAGGGGATTAGAGGAAATGATCTCCCTCCAATTCTATCATTCAATAATTCCATGTTCCTAGAGAAACCAAGAAAGCAGAATAAAAACTATCCATCATCACTAAATCCCAAGCCTAAGATTTCTCCAGTTAAGGAAAAAGCAAAGTACTGTGGCAATAATCCCAGTAAAATCCATGGCTGATAGACAGGCCATACTTTGTGAAAGAAACACTGTTTTAATATGATTACTCAAACAGATACCTTAAGTTTCAGAAAACATTCTTTTGATGTGAGAGAAAGAAAACAACTTATGTTACACTTATGAATATTCTTAGGAAGATGTTTAACTATTCTATGGCAAAGGGATATTGTGGTCTTAGGTAAAGTAAAAAGATTTCATAATTTAATAAGAGAAAGAAGAAAATATGATAGATAACTTGAAGTCTCAATAGGAAAACTACCTTCTGAAATTCTTTGATCCCATCACAACTTCCCAGAAGGCAGAGCTACAAAAACTTTCTTATGATTCCGCTGTCTAAATATTCATTATAAGTTCAGATTAATTCTACTTGGAATCACCTCAATCCCAAAATTTTTATCAACTATTTACAGAAGACAAATAGAATTCTAGGCACAGTGCAATAGAATAGTGTAGTAGCATGCTTTCTAATCACCAATCATTAAGCATTTATTAGGCACCTGCTATATGCCAGGCATTGTGCTAAGCATGGGGGTTACAAAAATAAAATACATTGCAAACAAGGTATATGCAGGATAAATAGGAAATAGTTAATAGAGGGAATGCACTAGGATTAAGAGAAGAGAAAGATTTCCTGTAGAAGATGGGATTTTAGTTAGGATATGAAGGAAGCCAGAGAAACCAAAAGGTTAGGATGAAGAGAAAGATCATTCCAGGCATGAGAAAATACCTGGAACTGAGAAATGGAGGGTCTTGTTCATGGAAGAGCTAGAAAGGCAATGTCCATGGATCGATTGGTATATGGCAGGGAGTGAGATATAAGATGACTAGAAAGGTAGAAGTGGGATAGGTTATAAAGGACTTTGAATGCCAGACAAAATATTTTATGTTTGGATCTTAAAGGTGATAGGAAGCTGCAGGAGTTTGAGTAGTGGCTGAGATGACTGAACCTGTGCTTTAGGAATATCACTTTGGTAGCTGAATGGAGGATGGACTGGAGTAAGGAGAGACTTGAAGCAATTAGATCCACCAGTAGGCTACTGCAGTAGTACAGATAAGAAGTGATGAGGATCTGTACTATAATGGGAGCAGTGCTAGAGGAGAGACGAGGTCATATATAATGAGGTCTTATAGATGCAAAGATGAAATTTACAAGCCTTGATAATATTGATGCATATTGATGGATGATGGATATTGGGAGTGAGAGATAGTGAAGACATGAGGATCCTAGGTAATGAGCCAGTGGGACCGGGAGGATAGTGATGCTAATAGGGAAGGTAGAAAGGCAAGAGGGTTTAGGAGAAAAAGCTTTATGAGGCAGGTGGGGTCATTTACCACTTGTCTAACCCTGGTCTAACCTTGGACAAGTTACTTTCATGTGAAGTAAGACAATTTCTGCAGTGCTTTACAATTTACAAAGCACATTCTTAGCAAAAATTCTATGAGATTGAGAGTGAAAAAAATTATCCTAATTTTGTCTTTTATGAAGACACAGAAGAAAGGTAAATGATTCACCCATGATTACCATAGCTAGTAAGTGGAATGTTCAGGATTAAAATCATGATTCCACCAAATTCAGCACTCTTCCCACTGAATGAAACTTTTTTTTGATGGAAGCTAAGCCCTCTCCTACTTTCAACGTTTGGGGTGTAGAGAATAGAAATCTGAATAATCATTTATTGAGCTTGCCTATGTGGAGAATAATTCATAAAAATAGCTAATATATGCTACTTTAAAATTTGCAATGCATTTTAACATTTGTTATTTCATTTGATCCTCATAACCACTCTATGAGGAAGGCACCATTATTATTCCCATTTTATAGATGGGGAAGCTGAGGTTGAGAAATGTTATGTGACTTACCTATGGTCAAATAGCTAATAGTGAGGAGGAAACTCCAAGTATCAACACTGTAGCCATCCAATATCCCTCCTTATGCCCCAGATCATTTTAGTCTTTAAAAGTATAATGCACTGGCTAATTTACTACAATAACTTTTCTAACTTTCCACTTGCTTTCATGTGGGGAGAGCATGTCAGTGATTTGCTGAGATGAAATCAGAAGTGGCTATAAAATATCCAAAATTCTGGCTAGTGAAGGGTAGGAATCTGAAAGGCTTGGAACTGAGTATGAGTAGAATGATTTGGGTTTACAAATCACATTGCATTCATTATGTCATGCAACATTCAAGTTGAAATTGTAAAATAAAGACTCAACTATTACTAATCCATTTTGCAGATAAAGCCTATAACTAAAGAGGTAAAATAGCTTGACCAAGGGCAGTCAATTAATTGGCATTTAAGTGCCTATTATTAAGTGGGAGAGGGGCAACTGGGACTTGAAGTGGATAGATCAAGAAGCCTGGAGTTAAGAAGAATCATTCCCCCCCCCCCCCCCCCGAGTTCAAAACCAGCCTCAGACACTTAGAAGCTGTGTGACTACTCAGGGCAATTCACTTAACCCTATCTGTGGCAGAAGCCACATTTAGGAGGGACGGAGAAAAAGAAAGAGTCAGGAAGGAAGAAAAAAGCAGAGACAGAAAGAGACAAATAGGTTAGTAGAAGGGATCTTTGTTCCGTGATGACAATAGGGCATGATCTCTAGGACACAGTCCTGGAAAACTGTGCTGCTTAAGGTGAATGGAAAATGACTTTCCTTTTTCTCCTTCCTTGTTCCTTATTCCTCCTTACTACTATCAAAGTGTCAGTTCTTTGTTCCATTACTAATTCTGGTAGGGGTGGAAGAGTCCTTGGGTTCCAGTACCCTAGCAGTGGTGGACCCAGAAGCTGCCTCTGAGGTTTAAGAGGCTCTCCAATGTCTGTGATATCACCCTCTCAGCTGGAGGGCATCTTTGTGTCATTCAGTTAGTTATTCTTTCTCAAAAGAAATGGGAAGGATGACCAAAAAAAGGATATCTATTACCATAGATAACATCATCCAAATGCAAATTGAAATATGCCATTCTTAATTTTATTTCCTCCATAAATGTTTATCTAGTGTAAGCAATCTTTTACAACATGATGAACATAGAAATATGTTTATTTATATATATATATGTGTGTGTGTGTGTGTGTGTGTGTGTGTGTGTGTGTATACACACAATCTATATCATATTACCTGCTTTCTTGGGGAGGGAGGAGGAGTGGGACACAGAGAGAGAACATGGATTACAAAATACCAGAAAATGAATAGTAAGAAATTATATTGATATGTAATCTGGGAAACATGAAATTTTATTTTACAAAGAAAACAAAATGGGATGTTCTGATTAATGATAGTTCCCAAAATAACAACACAAATTCATCTCTGGGTTTCATTAATTGTCCAAAAACTTGGTTCTAATTTTGATTATTAGGACCATGAGTGTGATACACTCAGTTCTTGTCTCAAATTAGTTAGTGGTATAAATGAGGCTGGTTCCACAGATGAAACTGGGATAAAACTTTTCTTGCTCTGGCTATGTAGTCCTTCTCTTGTCTTGTGCAGGGAGCAATGATTCTCTCCCACCCCTTAAGAGCTTCAGATCCCATCACCATGCATAGATGCTAGAAAGCCTGTGCTCTGGACTTCTCTCTTTCATGCAAGAAGCAAGATTTAACTACTAAGTCAATCCTGATACCCAGCTTCCTCCATGGGATATGGTGAGAATTAATGAGATGTCATTTCCATGGTACTTTATGCTCTTCAGAAGAAAGGAAATTCAGTACCAAGTATTAGAATTAGGGATTATATAGGCAATCAAGCACAGAGGAGACTCAACTGTTTCTGGTTACTAGAGGCAACTTTAATTTTCTAGGGACAAGAGAAAGCAGTGAGTATAACTCTACTCACACACTGCTGCTCATTGTCATGTAAAGTGCTGGTAATGAAGTGTCAAGTGCTGTACATAATATAACCATAGACCTCTATCCAGCCCCTAGCCTAAAAATGCACAAGTCTAATAGGACCTATATATAATGGATAAAATAGAGAATAATGAAGACCAACATCCAGTTTGATCCTATGTCTGCCATTGCTCTGATTAGGCTGATGCTCACACATTCAGTTACTAGAGGATTACAGAAACTCCAGCAAGGCTAAGATGGTTTCCCTTCGAAGCTTTCCCTTCTAATCCCAATAACTTCAAAATGTGAGAAAGAACAAGGACGGTGGTGATCTTGGACACAATGAGTGATGGGAAAATCACTGAATATGCTTATTTTATATTTATTCAGGAAATACTCTTCATCTGTAATGGACTACAATCTCCTTGAAGACAGGGGCTAGTGTTATTCATCTTTCCATCTGAAGCAGAGTCTAGCATAGTGCCATACACTTTTGGGCAATTCAGGAAATGTTTATTGAATCATGCAGTAAGCATTGTAGAGCACTGAAAAAGGCACCTAAGCTTCTTTTCCTCTATTCATCTGTAAAATGGGGATAATAATACTTACTATTTAGCTACCTCAGAGAGGCATTATAAGGTCTATTTAAAGGGCTCTTCCAATGAAAATTGCTGTGTAATTACCAAGAACAACTATGATAAAGAAACCTAAATACATTAGCAAATCAGCTGGAACTCATGATCAAGGGAGTTTCCTACTCTGGAAAATTTTAAGAAAAGGTAAATTTCTGTTTGTTTGACTACAGCTCTGCCCAACAACTATCAATCAGCCTGAATGAACTTTCAAGGTCCATTTTAGACCAATTATTCTAAGGGGTCTATGTTCTTGCTTGTATTTTCCCTAAAGCTTAAATAGAGGCTCCATTCAGAAGTCCTCATTCAAATTTTCCAGGACTTCACCTAACACTATTCTTTCCTCAGCATGAAGCCAAATGTTTACTTTTTAAAAAAGACACTAAGGAAGTGGGAATATTCTTTAGGCTCCTCTACTACAATTCTACTAAGGTATAGATAGTGAGGAAGGAGAACATGGATGAGATATGCCCTTTGCATGATGGCAAAATGATACTATTTTGAAGTATGATAAAAATAATAATCCCATCTTCATTCCTCCATTCTCTATAGCCTATAGCCTTTCTCTATAGAAAGAAAGAAAGAGAATAAGAATTTATTAAGTGTATTTAATCACTGTCTCCTTAACACAACCCTAAGAAATAGGTGCTGTTGTTATTCCCATTTTACAATTGAGGAAACTGAGGCAAACAAGTCAAGTGACTTGCCCTTAGTCACACAACTAGTAAATATTTGAGGACAAATTTGATCTGTAGGTCTTCCTAACTCCAGCCCAGTGCTCTATCTCATCCACTATGCCACCTAACTACCTCGTAACTATAAACACAGCATGAGATAAATGTGCAGCTATCTCATTTGTATCTTCCACCCTCGAGTTTTATTAGTCTTTATTGAATGATGTATGGAGCAAAATAACTTGTTTAGGGGTATTTCTCTTCAATGTTAATGTTCTAATGTTAACAGGAAGATAGTTCATCATTTACAGAATGAGCTAGTTGAAACTGAGGTACATATAATAAGCACATTTTAAAATTATCCATCAAAGTAATTCCATATAAGGTGATCAAACAAATCAGCCAGTGAACTTAGAGGAAAGCAGACTCCAAAAAATGTGATTTTGTACCTTCCACCTTGTATTTCTTTGACTTTCCACTGGTTTCCCAGGAGACTTGTTGGGGCAGGTGCAGGCCAGTTTGGGTTATATTAGCAATGGAGCGATGTTCTACCTCTAAGTGATAAGGATAGAAGTACAAATAAATGGTGATAGCTAGAAGAGTGGATGAGTAGCATTCATAAATGTAGATTGGACCAGTAAAATACTAGTCATATAATTGTCTTCTAAACTCCTTTGAAGATTGGCTTTTGAAGAGAAATATTTACGTATTCCTATAAGGTTTACCTTCTAGCTTCTGGAAATCTTCTGAAAGTTGAGATTAGAATGGAGTAAAGAAAATACAAAGACTCCAGAGACTGACTCCCAAACAAGTACTTAGTAAAGGCTCAGAGGGCCCAGTTAATTCCAGATTAGCTGCTACAGTTAACTTTGCCATGGAGAGATTCAATCTTTGAACTAATCTTGATGATTTTGATAGTGTAATATTCCCTGGAGAAAAGAAAGCAGTTGAGGAATAACAGAATCAACCATCTCCACTTTGGACAAATTCAAGGGAAGGTTAGCTACAATGTATGACTTCTAGGAATATGATTCCAAAATTATTTTCATAGAAAGGAAGCTTTATTAGTTCTAAGAAATGAAACATAAAATGCAATTATCAATTTTTCAGATTTCACAAAACAATTATCTAATAATATTGATGAAAGAATTAAAATTCAAAATTTATCTCAAATTTTTGAAATGTTCATATCAATGAAATTAAATTTAATATAAAGGTAAAGTTCTCCCTTCCAGATATTCCAGAATTGATTATGCAACTATAAGACGGAGAGAGAAACTGACAATATCTGTTCAGTTGAAAAAGACCATGGAGCTTTAACTGTTCATAAATTTATAATATAATCCAAGAGTATGGCATAGCTATTAAGAATGGTGCCATAATCTCTGGCTACTTCATTGAAGTCTGGCATTAGGTAATAGGAAGGGATGATCCATTTCACTGTGCTCTGTGGCTAATAAGATCACATCCAGAATGTTGTGTTCAGTTTTTTTTTTGTATTTATTTTTATTTTTTTAACATTATTTGGTCATTTCCAAACATTATTCATTGGAAACAAAGATCATTTTGTTTTCTTCCCTCTCCCCCCTTCCCACCACTTCTCCCATAGCCAACGCGCGATTCCACTGGGTATCACATATGTTCTTGATTCGAACCCATTTCCCTGTTGTTGGTATTTGCACTAGAGTGTTCATTTAGAGTCTCTCCTCAGTCATATCCCCTCCACTCCTGTAGTCAAGCAGTTGCTTTTCATCAGTGTTTTTACTCCCACAGTTTATCCTCTGCTTGTGGATAATATTTTTTAGATCCCTGCAGATTGTTCAGGGACATTGCATTGCCACTAATGGAGAAGTCCATTACCTTCAATTGTACCACAGTGTATCAGTCTCTGTGTACAATGTTTCCCTGGTTCTGCTCCTCTCACTCTGCATCACTTCCTGGAGGTTGTTCCAGTCTCCATGGAATTCCTCCACCTTATTATTCCTTTTAGCACAATAGTATTCCATCACCAACATATACCACAATTTGTTCAGCCATTCCCCAATTGAAGGGCATCCCCTCATTTTTCAATTTTTGGCCACCACAAAGAGTGCAGCTATGAATATTCTTGTACAAGTCTTTTTCCTTATTATCTCTTTGGGGTACAAATCCAGCAGTGCTATGGCTGGATCAACGGGTAGCCAGTCTTTAGCGTCCTTGGGGCATAGTTCCAAATTGCCCTCCAGAATGGTTGGATCAATTCACAACTCCACCAGCAATGAATTAATGTCCCCACTTTGCCACATCCCCTCCAGCATCATTACTTTCCTTTGCTGTTATGTTAGCCAATCTGCTAGGTGTGAGGTGATACCTCAGAGTTGTTTTGATTTGCATCTCTCTGATTATAAGAGATGTAGAACACTTTTTCATGTGCTTATTAATAGTTTTGATTTCTTTGGCTGAGAACTGCCTGTTCATGTCCCTTGCCCATTTATCAATTGGAGAATGGCTTGCTTTTTTGTACAATTGATTTAGTTCTTTGTAGTGTTCAGTTTTAAGAATTGTATTTTAAGAAGAATATTGATGTGTTAAGAAGAGTACTCTGGCAAAGGAATTTGAATCATATTCTGTGAAGTACAGCTGAAGAAACTGGGCATGCTCAGTCTTTAGAAGACCAGGAGAACTATGATAGCTGACTTTAATATTTGAATTATTGTTCTGTCCTATTTTCTTGTAGAGGGCATAATTATGATCAATGAGAGGAAGACAGAATGAAGTAGGTTTCTGATGAACATGAAGCTTTGTTAACAGATACATAGAAGGAAAGGAAGAAGGGAATAAAGAATATTTATTAAGCCCTTGTTCTGTTTTGGCACTATTCTAAGTTCTTGACAAATATTATCCCATTTTGACCCTTACAACACCCTGCAAGGTTAGGTGCTCTTATTATTCCCATATTACATTTGAGAAAACTGAGGTAAAATAAAACCTGGGGTCATACAGCCAGTAAGCATCTGAGGTCAAATTTGAACTCAGGTCTTCCTGATTTGAAGATCAGCACTCTATTCACTATGTCATGTGGCAGGTTCTAAGATAGATAGTTAGATAGATAGATAGATAGATAGATAGATAGATAGATAGATAGAGTACTTATCTATTTAAAATTAATTAGTGGGGGCAGTTGGGTAGCTCAGTGGATTGAGAGCCAGGCCTAGAGATGGGAGGTCCTAGGTTCAAATCTGGCCTCAGACACTTCCCAGCTGTGTGACCCTGGGCAAGTCACTTAAACTCCATTGCCTAGCCCTTAGCATTCTTTTGCCTTGGAACCAATACACAGTATTGATTCCAAGATGGAAGGTAAGGGTTTTAAAAAAATAAATAAAATAAAAAATAAAATAAAATAGTGAAAGTTTTTAAGTAAACAGTGGCTGAATATTTGACTGAAGTGTTAGAAAAATAATTTCTGCATTTGGTATTTTCAAATTGTGGACTCTATATATGGCATGATTAGTCAAAATGGATCTGGCAGCCATATGTAAATAAAGTAGACCTATAGCAGTCTAGCAGAATTCTACCTCCCTTAGCTTAGGATAGAGACTTTCTCTTTTTCCCCCCTTAATCTCCAGCACCTAGAGTGGTTATTTTATATATAATAGATGCTTTATAAAAGTTCACTGAATAGAATTAAATCAAGGCATATTTTTAGCAGCAATCAAAACAAGGAAATCCAGGCAGACAGACATAAAGTTAGACAACAGAAGGATGTGCCAACATAGAGAATTCATTGAATGGGGGTGGCAATATATTAATATAGACACAATCACAAGGACTGGGCTCTAGCAGGATTATATTCCCTAGAAAGACTGGAGACAAAAGCCCAGTACTAGAGGACCTTGAGCACAATATGGAATAAAACTGAAATGTATGAATTCCTGTATTTTATGCATATCTTGGATCAGATTGATCTTAGTGCCAAGCAGGAATGTCATTATTTTAATTGCCAGGCTAGATTGGTCTTAGACCAATTGAAAGTAGAAATTTTGTCTCTGGTAATAGATACTAGAGGGATTTGAGAATCAGCATCAGCCTATCAATCATTCATTCCTTCAGCAAGCATTTATTAAATCTCTTTCTTGTACTAGAAATTATGCTAGGTAATGGGACTACAAAGACAAAAAAAAAAGGAACAGTTGCTGTCCTCAAAGAACTTACATTCTTTTGAGGGAAAAGATAACTCCTATACAAGATACATATGAAAGCAAAATACATATGAAAGTGATGGTAATAAGGGAGTGGGAACTAATAACTGAAATAATTAGTTCTTCAATTACAGGTAGGAGTTTAAACTGAAAAACTTCTAAGTTTTCTTCCATCTCTGCATCCATGATTCTAAATATAATGCTTACTTTAATGAATATATAAAATAGTAATTTGTATATCAGCTGTTTGTATGTAAATTGTTACTACTAAAGTGTTTAAAAACAGATTGCTTTTTAAAGGGGTTGGGTGGTTAAAAATTCCTCTTGAAATGTTTTTTTTTTTTCCACACATTATACAGTGATATATTACCCTGGCCCTTTCCCAGTTTTCAGATTCTGCACTCATGAAATCTAAATTTAAAAAGTTTTTTTGTTGTACTTAAAAGACAAATATAATGAAGAATTTGTTCATGCTTAGAACTTTAAATTCATTATTCAATCTTCTATCCTCTGAAACAAAGTAATATAAAAAAAAGGGAGAACATAACATATGTTAAATATGAAGACATCACTAAAATGGAACAAAAGACACCTTTTAATTTGATTACCTTTTAAACTATATTTTCTACTATATTGTCTAGAGAAAAGTATAGTAACTTAAATCAAAATGATCCAAATGGTATAGTGGAAAGAGCATTGGATTTGGAATCAGTGGACCTATTTTCTGGTTCTGCTTCTTCAAAGGTTCTTAACTTGGATTCATGGACATACTTCCACTGATCTAAGAGTATTTTGTATCCATGAACTTCGAAAGAAAACCTATATCTTCATTTTTATTGACTTCTAACTAAAATTGATGATTTCCTATAATTATTTAAGAATGTTTTTCAGAGATTTGTTCATAGGCTGAATCACCAAACTGCCCAAAGGGGTCCATGACATTCAAAAAAAGATTAAAAATTCCTAACCTACTTGCTATTCATCTGCAAATTACTTCACTTGCTGGACCTCAATTTCTTTATTCCTAAACATTAGGGAGTTAAACTAAATGACTTCTAAAGTCCCTTCTTTGATCCTATTAACTTTGACTATGACAAGCCATACATTGCTGAAGTTTCTTCAACCACTTGACATTTCTACTTCATAAGTAGGCTGAAGGTGTATGGACTAAATGGAAATAGAGTGGGGAGTCCCTCTATTACTATTTTGGGGGGCCAGATTCACCTCTTATAGAAATAGGTGGATTCTCCAACTCTTGAAAACTATTTAAGAAGCTCCATGAGGTTAGGAGCTGTCGCCTCTAAATACTTCCATTATTTATTACTAGAGGTGCAGTCTGTACCTTAGATTTAGTCTTGTCTCTGTCTGTGGGTCCAATAGGGGATTGTAATTTATCCAAATGAAGTACCTAGCATAGTACACAATCAGATGTTTGTTGAATTGAATAAGATCTATGTAACACTATAATAAAATTCTAATAATTCTGCACTTTTAAATAAAATGGATATCATTCTTCCCAGGATTTTTTCATTCACAACTTTGTCAAAATTTCTTTAGGATATGGTGGTTATTGCCCATTTTTGCATAGCCCATCAGTTGAGGTTGAGAATTCTTGGATTCAACTCTACTTCTTTACTTTACATGTGACTCTGTTCATGAAGCTTTCAAAAAAAAAAAAAAGCATATGCATCAAGTAAACATCATGACAATTAGAGATTCAGTATCCAGTACACAATTATTATGATCTGTCATTATTGTAATTGTCATCATTGTAATTGTACATTGTAAAACTAATGGAATCTTCTTTACAGGGATTATTCACACTCATAATTTCTAAGGAATAACTGAATAATAATGTATACAAGGAGCTGACATCATATTCATATGAAATTACAAATTAAATTACAAAAAGTAATTTGTTTTTCTTAAGTTATTCCTAACAAGTCTACTATTGAATACCACCCATTAGAATCATGTATTCATCTCCCTATTCTATCTAGTGAGCCAAAAGCCGGTGAATTTAAAATTACTATTTAAATGTATATTTCTCTGTTAGAAGAAAGCTCAAAATGCAGTTTTTGTTTGTCTTCTTTAGAATTTACTAAAATAATAAATGCTTTGGATCAGATAATGTGATGTATTAGCTAGAATGCAATACATTAGAGATATCCCTTTAATATATTAAATTAGTATTAGTAAAGTCTTTGAGAATGTCCAAATGTACAGCAATTTCTTCCTTTTAACTTTGTTATCTTTTCTGAAATTTATAGCATTGTTTGGAAATAATACTTCAATGACAAGAAGCCTGTGGTAAATAGTAAACTATTAGGAATTGAATTTCGTCAAGGGTACTTAACATTTTGTGTCATGGCCCCATTTGGAAGCCTGATGAAGCCTATGGATTCTTTCTTAGAATAATGTTTTTTAAATCCATAAAATAAAATACATAGGATTATAAAGAAAACCAGTTACATTGAAATCACTATGAAAATATTTTTAAAAAACAAATTCAAATTCTCAAGACCCCAATTTAAGAAATCCTCTGTTAAGTCCAGCTTTGCATTTTGCTTGCTATTAGTTACTATGTGATTTCAAATATTTTTCCACCACAAAGTAAAGTTTTATTGTGAACTTAGACTTAAATATGAAAGTTGTTGATACATGAGAAAATTTTGGTTTCACCTTCTTAAAAAACTAATCCATGAAAGTAAAATTAAATGTTTACCTAAGTAAGTGATAAGACAACAATAGAAAAGATGTGCTGTGAACAGCTTGTTTCCATTCACTAGAGAGGACCATGCATAATAGACTTACAACTTCACTTTACATGACTATTTGTTAGATAATTCAATCATCCTTAACAAGGGGGAAAAAATGATTGCTTTTACACACACTTCTATAACTTTTGTGTGCCTTTTCTTCATCACAAGGCTCACACTGTGGAAGCCAAGATGGTTCAGGGGACTGGTGGTGGGAACATGAAGTCTTTCATTGCTATCATATTTGTTTGAATCCTGTCCTTGTTGGCAGGAACCAGGAGTTGTTACTATTTGCCAGCTGTTCAGCGACTTATGTGAAATGAGTTGGTGGTCTCAGTCCACTTCTTAGAGGACAGATGGCAATAATTGGCTGTTTCGGCAGGGAGGCCAAGGATCAAATGGGCACAAAGACCAGATTCGTTCCCCTAATCCTTATAAATGGTCTCAAAATTGAAGAAATTTTAGAGCTGGAAGGGACCTCAGCAGCCATCTAGACCAAAGCATGCTTTCAAGAAATATCCACTTAATGTAACTGATAAGTGCTGATATCCAAAGACCTCCAAGGAAGAGGAAACTACCACTTCTCATTGAAGTTCATTCTACTTCTAGAGTTCAAATTATTCAGAAATGTTTCTTGATATAAAGACTAACTTTGCCTCATTGCAGCTTCCACCAGCTGCTCTTGGTTTTAGTTTCCAGAAGTAAGCAAAACTCTCTCTTCCACAAGACAACACTTCTAATATTTGAAGACATTTATTACAATTCTGTAGATCCTCTCTTGCTTAGCACCCTAAGAAGCAGTAAGCCTTTTCCTCTGTCTTGTAACTGTACCTCCTATATCTGCTTTCTCCCCTAAATAGAACATGAGATCTTCAAGAATAAAGTCTATTTTGATTTTCTATTTCTCCCCAACATATAAGAAATGATTTTTCATTAATTCATATTCATACATGTATTCATTCACTCATTCATTGTTTCAGGATCCCTTGCCATTTTGGTTATCCAGGTCTGGACATTGTCCAGCTTATCAACATCTTTTTTTATTAAAAATAATCCTTACCTTCCAACTTAGAATCAAGAATCTTTTAAGGCAGAAGAGGAATGACTAGGCAACTGGGGTTAAGTGATTTGCTGAAGTTAAATAGGTAGGAAGTGTCTGAGGCCAGATTTGAACCCAAGATCTCCCATCTCCAGAATGCCTAGCTGCCCCTATCAATGCTCTTCATAAATGACACCACATACATTGAAACATAGTATTCCAGATATGTTCTGATCAGGGCATAATACAGAGGAATTGTCAATTACTTATTAATGAAAACCAATTGCCTCTTTCTGTAGGCTGAGACCCCACAATATTTTTTAACTTCCTTAAGCCATACTTCCCAGAACTCTTTCAGACAAAGAGCTGTCCAATCATGCCCCTACAATGTTTCTTTCATTAAAAATTTGTTTCCTCCTTTTTTTAAGAAGCATTTTCACATATGCTGTCTCTCGTTTTATTGGTTGTTCTCACAATATCCCTGTGAGGTAGACTGGGACAAGCATGTTATTCTCATTTTACAAATGAGGAGACTAAAACACAAAGATCTTAAGTAACTCACCAGAAGTAACAAAATTAGGACAAAATTGGGTATTTAGGTCCAATGGTCTTTTCATTGCTTTTCCACCATTACTATTGTGATAAAGGATGGAAAGTTTTACAATTTTCAAGTTTTGCAGTTTTGCAAATTGCAAACCTTTCTTTCCACCCTTTATCACACTATTGAATAATAAATACCTAAATGCAGGTGTGTGTATATAAAATAAAAAAGTATCTGACATAATAACTTATACATAATAGGTACCTAATTACAAAATTTATTTTTGAACCTAAATGTAAGAATTCACTTTTACTCATGCTAAAATTTGTCTTATTAGATTTAATTAGCCCGTCATCATCTTTTTCATCAGTCATCCACTGTCCTAACTATTGCATCTTTGTGTTTATTTCAAATCTTTTGAGGTTACATTTGGAAAAAAGTATTGGTGGTAGCATAGGGAAGGTGGACCTTGCAATTGCTTTACCCACTTTTCTATATCTTAAAACCATGAATCTACCTTCCCATTTTATTACCCATTTAATGCCTTTCAAAGATATAACACATGGCTTAGATTCGTTTGCTCCCTGATTATTTATTGGGGTACACAAGTAACCTTGGATTCTCTAAGACTATGCTGGCAGAGGGCAAGCCTAGGCAGATCCTGCCTAACTGGAAAGACTTTTAAAATAGGCCAACTTACAAATGGAAAGAATATTAATATCAATAAAATGACAGTTCCTGGAAGTAATGAACCAATTTGGAATTTGGGGTTGGGACAGACCTGTGACTTCATCCAGGTAGAGAATGCCTGGTGTAGAAACTCCCTCCATCAGTGTGGATTGGCAACTCATTTATAATTTATAGATGAAATCACATTATGGAGGAAAGAGCACTGAACTTGGAATCCCATATCTGAGTTCTCCTTGGTGTTCTGTAGCCTTCTAACTGTTGGTCCTTGAGTATGTTATTCTGTCTGTGTAGGTAAAAATATATAAAATGAGGGCATTGAATTAGGTGAGCTCAAAATCTCAGAAGTCTCTTCCAGCTCTGGATTCATGATTCTATGTTTATGACAATATATACATATAGATGAATAATATAATGAACTATTGACTACATATAGTAAATCTACATATATGTGCGTATCAGTGACTGAATAATACTGTTATTACTTTGAATGTGTTTATATTATGACTTCACTCCAAGTATGATGAGTAGCTTTTGCCTTTATCATCAACTCTTGCTATGCCTATCTGAATGGTGGAAAAATTAAACTGACCAAACTATAATATTCATTTGAACTGATGTCTCCATACAATGGTGCATTTGAAAGCAATCCCAACAAACTGATCATGACCCTCTGTACATTTAACTAGTTATCATGACCAAAAATACCAAAAACATTGGTAACAAATCTTTTGCCATCTAGAAAATCCTTGTAGGTCATGATCCACTAATAAAAGTATTGCAAACAAAAAGGATCTGATTCATTGATGCATTTCACAAGACCTTCCTAGACATCTTACTAGGGTATGGATCATCACACTAATGCATTCTTCCTAAATTCCTATCTTCAATTGCCATGACACCATTGGAACATAAGTTGGTTTTTGTTGTTGGTTTTTTGTTTGTTTTTGGAACTGAGACCATATTGTTATTACCTTTGATCCCCAGTACCTGGTAAGAAATTTACAAATGCCCTTTGGGTTCAACTCTAAAGAGAGTTGAATATTTTAAAAGAATTCATAGAAGATTCTGTTGCCCAATTTCATCAACTAGATGTCAATGCTAACATCAACACAGTCCATTGGAGAACCAGTGTAGCCTTCTTGAGCATTAGCCTGTTTTAGAAAGAGGACAATGTCTGTACATGAATGGCAAAGCTACTTCTCTGGAGATGCATCACTATCCATAGAGATTCTGCAGGGAGATTTTTTTTTCCCTGCTGAGGAGTACATGCTGCCTTCAATGACACTGAAGCCTCATTAAAGGAGTCTTGCTTCCTTCCTTCCCAGGGAATTTTCATTAACTGTGTTAAGTTGGCTTCCCAAATGTTAAGTTCTTAACCAACAAATGGTGGCTATCTGGTAGGGGCATATTCTACCAAATGTCCTTGATATGGCAGAACAGGACTGAAAAATAGAAATGAATGAAGGTGCTGAGCTGAGTGCAGGGTCACCATCATACTTATGAGTGAATCTTTTTTTTTTTTTCCATGAGTCTCTCCCCTTAGATTTGATCACTTTTAGGCTTTAGTGGAACTGAAAAGTTCAATTATATGTAAAGTGACTGTTAAATCAGCAGGACCCTTGTGGGGGTCTGAGCCTACCCTCCCTTCTTCAATTGCAAGTGTGCTAAATCCATTAATGTTACAAAGGAATGTACATCCATCAGGTATAGTGGTGGAGGCCAGGGTGCATATTATAGCTTTTACTGCATATGAGACATTGCAGTCCTGTTCTTAGGAACTGCCAGGCAGATTGGGAATCACAGTCACGGTTAATAGCAGCGAATTGCCAGCTCTTGATGGGTGGGTAGTCACTCCTTTCAGTGGTTGCCCCCTGGGGGAGAAGGTAGAAAAACAGAGGGAGGGAATTAGAGTGACTTTGCACAGCTGAGCAGGTTCATGCCGCCGGATCCGTGGCAAGCATTGGCAGGGCTCCACTCTGGGGAGGCTCACAACAACATCACAGTCTCATTTTTACCAATTGGTGTTGCTATATAGCCAGTGGTGCACAGGGGGAGAGCAAGAAGAGAAGGGGGTGGTGTGGGCCGGGGAACAGGATAGGAAGTGGGGAGAGAGGAAGGAAGGCGGGAGTCTGGGCTAAATTAAACAAACAAACCAACTACATGTTAAAAGTGTTTAACCCAGAACCGTTAGCCTGGTGCTACTAATTGTTCTCGACTAGTAGTTTAAGTTCAATGTGTGATTAAAGAGTTGGCTCACAAACTCTCTGCATAACCTTAATTTTTTCAAGGTTCTTTGAGTGTAGAATGGCTTATAATAATGATTTTGACTAATACGATTTTTGACATGCAACTTTAATGCTTAACCTTAGTACAACTCCAGAGCATTTCATGTGTATTCAGCTGTAAAGAGTGATGATTTAAAGGGATAATATAAGAAAAAGGTCGTTCTAGAATGAACCTCTAACAAATTGCATAAAGGGAGCTTATTATTCCATGAGTAGAGGGATATGCAGCTTTTCTGATCATTTTTCTGCTTGGTTCAAAAAATTGTTGAGACATGATTGGGGAAAGAAACAGGAAAAAATGAAATAGGATTCTGCAAGCAAGGAACATTCTTTTGATGGTTATGATTTTGTTGCCACTAAAAATATTCTATGATAATGTGGTTATTCATCTCCTCTTGTTTTGGGTGAAGAATTCGCTCCAACAAGAAAATGCTGTTATTGGTTGGAGGACTGCCTCCTGGACCCGACCGGCTTCCCAGTAACTTGGTTCAGTACTATGACGATGAAAAGAAGACATGGAAAATACTGACAAGTGAGTGGTTTTGTTGATTCATTTATTTATCCATTTATTTATTTTAGGTTAACTTTGTCTTGATGAATTTGAAAACATGGTTAATCAAATTAGACATTTTATTGATTTGTTATCCTTCAGAGATGTGTTTATGTATCACCAGGGACTTCTCAGTAGGAGAATAAATTAAGATCCCTGAGGTTGCCAATTTGATCATAGAGTAGGCCTAAATTAAATCTGGCCAAAAATCACTGGCCTGAGTTTTTGTTCAAAGAAAACTTTTAAGGCATTTTGTGATCCCCAAAGAATAAAATCATTTAATTATTTTAGGAGAGTCTTCTTCCCCTGTTAAATTTTCTAGATCTAAACAATCATCTAACTTATGGTCTCTGTAAGTTTCTGTCAGTTTGTGTTTAACTTGTGTTTTTCTCTTGGAGTCATAATCTGAAGTCTATTTGTCGAAGGCATTCTTCCTTCTACCCTACAGCTTAGGTGGACAAAGCTATCCCAGTTACCTTCCAACTACAATAAATTGCGCTTGCAAACTTTACCCAAGATTTTGTCCCCTCCTTTCTTTAGGGGGTGATTGTGCTTTGCAGCAAGCCTTTTGCCTTGGGCATTGAGATTTGGAACTTATCATTATATTGGTTACAATTTCCAATCTGATTCAGTCATGGAATCAAAATCACTGTTTCTTGAGTGCAGCAGGCTGTGGGCACTAGTCCCCTTGTGGGTAAAGTGGCAGCACTGGTCAATAAAACTAAATTTTAACTGTCAAAATTGCCCAGAGCCACATAGATAAAATAATAAATGAGCAATTTTGATCCATAAATCAAAGCCATGCTTTTAGAACTGGACAGTTGGTGGAAGTTAGATTTTCTTATAACATGCATTTTTTAAAATGAGTAAGATGTCTTGTAAAAATAATGCTTTTCACTTTCCAAAATTATTTTAAGTAAATATAAATGGGAAAAGATTTTGTCCTAAGAACATGAGTGGAGCAAAGACTATTGTTGTGTGGTGCTTGAAATAATACATTTCTGAGCTGGTTTACTACCCCAGTGAAGCTGATAGTAGCACATCGGCCAAGAACTGCAGTGAGAAGACTCCCTGGGTACCCATATGCTATGGAAGAAGTAGATGATGTGGTGTAATAGCAGCAAGATTAAGGACAAGAAACAAAGAACAATAATTTAGGGAAATCTTAGAATCATCTTCATTCTAGTTATAGTATTGTTAATCACAGCTCAGACAATTAAATTCATAGCAAATCCATAATTTTTTAGAGGATTTTCACTCAGAAGGAAAACTAGTCTATTTTTCCTAATTTTTGATCAAGAGAGAGACATAAACAGAATGGGACATAGCAAGCAAGAGAGATAGAGACAAAGAGAAATGGAGAATCAGTGACCAAGAGAGGGATTCAATTCAATTGATTTCAGAAGTCTTCCTCTCCTAAGTTCAAATGTATGCCCATCTGCTCTAGGTAAATTTCTGTTTGCTCTTTCTTAGAAACCTACTGTTTTAATTGTCCCCAGGTTTAATAAATATTTCCTTTAACTCCACTAAAATCCTCCTCCAGTTCCTCATTGTGATTGGAAAGTGATCCTGGCTTCTTGAAGATACATCAGCAGAGCTTACTTCCTCCAAAAGGAGGAAGACTCAAGTATAAACCTGGTGATTGGCTTTGCACCTCTCATACAAGACCAGACTAGCTCAATATAGAGATGCTACCACCAGGTTTTACCCCCATCATGCTAATATTCCTGGTGGTAGTAGTCTTCAAAGATTGTCTATGAAGCCATTGAGGGAGAATCTTAGCAGCATTTGAATATAAGAAGTCATTCCATTACCCTCTTGAGCCCTTGGCTTCACATGTGATGGAGAATCAAGCACTTGAGGCACGAAATACTTGTCTCTTCAGGCTCTGTAAATATAAAGTCCTTTCCCTAAAGTTGTTCATATTTTTGTTGGCATCAGCCAAGAATCAAGAAGTTTTTAAAAAAGGAGCTCGTTTGAATGAATTTACTATAGTTGAAATGCAAGACAGATAAACACATTAATGAATAAAATATGGTAATGGACTTATAAATAATAAGATACTCGGAGGTCTTCTTTACTCTCTAAGAACTGCTGCAATGGAAGAAAACTTATCCAAAGCTGTGGAAGAAAAGAATACTTGGCCTACACTGTTGAATTCTAGCCCCATAGAGTTGTTTTATGTAGCACAAAGTGTACAGAAGATTTCATAGACATTCATTTCCCCATTCAACAAACATTTACTAAACACCTCCTATATGAAGAGTATTCTGTTAGGTTTTAGGAAAAATGAAAAGTTTAGATATGACAATGTTCCCACCTTTATGGAGTTTCCAGTCAAGGGAAAGGATAAGACAAGCATCATAATCCATAATCATACCTTATAAGTGCATCTGAGAGTTATAAACATAGTGGTATTTAAAGTCTAAAGGGGAAGGTTATTAGAAACTTTAATATATATTTGTTTGATTAGAAAGCCAATCTCACTAATTTCCATTGGAAGTTGGAAGGGGTATCATTTGAGAGAAGGGGATATTATGGGAATCAGTTTATATGATTTGACTATCTTTGCTAATTAAATTAACTAGGGAACCACCAAATCTCTATTTCATTTTGGGGCATACAAACTGCCCGAAGAATGTGTGGTTCAAGGGACTGAAAAGTAAACTGAGTTCTTTAAGTTGGATCTTGGATTCAGAAGGAGAATTAGTCATTAAAGATTGCACTCGCTGTAACTGTAATGGAATGCCAAACCTACAGTGAGACTTACCTGAGTCTGAAAATAGCCAGTTGAGTTCTTTGAAAGGACATTGGGGAGCACATACAGGAAGACAGGCCTGTGGACTTGACTCTGCTCAGGCATGGACTAGCTAAGCAATGAAACTGGGCCTTGGGCCAGCTGTGACCTTGGAGGCTGAGTGAGAGAATAATAACCGATTGGGGATGAGGTAAGCTTTAGTCTCTGCCCCAGCTTCCAGTCGTGTTTCCTTTCAGAGCTCTTCAAAACTTGGAGATCCATGTGCAAGTTGTGCATGTGAGGTAACTGATTCACCAGAGGAAGTGATACAGGCCACTTTAAGGAATCAGACACATACACACACATTAAATAAGTGCTTCGAAAAGTTTAAACTATAACATGTCAGCTATTATCATCAGTTAGGATAATTGTACTGATGTAGGGGAGATGTGCCTAATGATCTGGCTGGAAGAATAGTAGTTTTCTTTTTGAATGTTGGGGTGACAAAGACTATATATACATGTTATGCTCCAGAAGCATCATTAAATCCAAGATAGTGTGGTATGCTGATAAGAATGGTGGATTTGGGATCAAGAAAGACCTGAATGAATTCTGCCTTGGATATTACTAGTTTTGAGTTCCTAGACGTATAAATCCCTATATAAAATCCCTACATATAAAAGCTCCCTTGTTTACTCTTCTGAAAAAAGACAATAATACTTACAGTAACTATCTCACAAGGCTGTGATGGGGATCAAATGAGTAATATACTGATAAGAACTTTGAGATCCTCAGAGTATTATAGATACATTAGCTGTTATCATCATAACAAAAATAATTAAATGGAAAACTATTGAGGATTGACTTGGGGAACCAAATGGTTAGATAATTAAAAGCTTTAGATGTCTAGTTCTTTGCTCCCTACAAAATTACTAGCTAAGGTATTCCCCCTACCTTTATCCTACCCCATCAAATTGCCTGGTATATTTAGCAACATATGGTCAGGATTTTCTTTCTGATCCTACTACAACTTTTATTAAATCTTAACATATAGAATAGAAGCACGTAGTGCTAGTTTATATTGCCAAAGTCTATCAGAGTGGCAGTGAGGAAGTACAAGTAAAAATTACTATGGAAATCATTTTTGCAAATATAAAGTGCTTGGGGATAATCATGAGCAAGGTGATCCCCTCACCTCCTAATAAAAAACTTTAAAGAGAAAAATTGTAATTTTCTTTCATTCTTTTCAATTGAATTGGGCTGTGGGGTGCCTTCCTCTTTTTCATGCAGTCTTTCATTTAATTCCCAAATTATTAGAAGGCAGAACAGGAGATATTAATGGCAAAGTATCCAAGGGAAATGAGGCCATAGGGCAGTTATAATCAGCCTTCAAGAGGGACAAGCAGAGATCAGCACCATGCCTTCAAAGTTCAGAGTTACTGGAGTTACCCAGTAATTTAGTAATGAATCCCTGCAGCATGTTCAGGCTGCCCACATGGGACACAAATGAACTGTGCTTTGGCATGTTCTGCATTCAAAGATCATAAAAATATGCTAAGCATTGAATTCAGCTCCTTTCTTTTTTTTTAACTCATTAATAATTATTCCAAAGTAGAAGAGCTGTAAGGCCAGGCAACTGGGGTTAAGGGACTTGTCTAGGGTCACACAGCTAAGAAGTATCTAGGTCCATATTTAAACCCAGGACCTCCCCTCTCCAGAACTGGCTCTCAATCCACTGAGTCATCTAGCTGCTCCTTTCTACTCCATTCTTATTCTCTTGCCATCTATATCCTTCACTAAAGTGAGGAAATGTGCTACCTCTCCTTTCTAGAGGGAAGGAGGAATATTTCTAATGGGTAATTTTTCCTCTTTCTGCAGACAGAACAGGAAATAAGAATATAAGATGTTTATTTTTTATAACATACATTTTTCAAAATGTTTGTCCTCTCATACTGATTTCTCAGGTTTACCTTTTACATCATTAAGAATTCCATTGCTTCTATTAACCTAATTTTATTCAGTAAATATTTATTAGGCATCTGCTATATGCAAGGCCCTGTGCTGGGTACTGGGGATGTAATGATAAAAAAAAACCCTAAAAACCAGTTCCTGCCCTCGTGTTCAAAAGATGTTCCCCTTCTGCACCTCAGCTCCCTTTTCAGTAGTAAAAGGAAAGTTTTGACCCTAAAGATAGGCAGCATAGTATTATGCAAAGAGAATGGGATTTTTAAGACCTAGGACCTGGGTTTGAATTCTAGCCCTATTACTCATTAGGAAGTTAGTTAGTCTCATTTTCCTCATCTATAAAATGAGGAGGAAAAGCTGGATAATCCCTATGGTGCCTTTCAGCTCTAATATTCTCTGATTCTTTTAACAATCTTAAATCAGGCTTTTTGAGAAGTCAGAAAGTACCTTTTTTCCTTCCTTGCTCCTGATTTTAAACTGTTTTTCTACTAGTCCAAGTGCTTGGTGTCTCTTTTCTTTCCCTTTTTTTTTCATTTGGGTGAAGTAGGGTGGAAAAAGTACACGAGAGACTTTTCTCACATTCCACGAACTATCTGGTCTGTTTTGATATGCTTTACCTCTAACAGAAACTGCAAGTCTTATTCTGAAGTTCTGATTATTATTTTAGGAGACACAAAGAAGGCAATTCTACTCAGACCTATTTTTGTAGGCATAGTATTGGTGAATCAAAAGTTGTCCAAAATATTAAAGCATGGCATCACTATAAAGAGAGGCAGTGTGATATAGTGGATAAAGGACCAGCTCTGGCAACAGGAGAACATGGATTTGAGCCCCATCCTAGTGACTTGCTGTGTGACCTTGGGCAAATCATTTAAACTCTTAATGCTCACATTCTCTACAGGTATAAATCTCAGAGAAAGTGCTGGCTGATTTTGATTGGTAAAGGGAATTTCCTCATCTGGGAGTTCTCTGTACCACTGAAAACCAGAGATCTAGTCCTTATAATCATGATATAATGAAGAGATGTCAAACTTGGAGTCTCAAAACTCCCACGTGGGGCCAGAATGAGATTAAAATGTAATTGGGAAATGTTTAACAAAATAAGTCAAATATAACATAGATTATTTGTGGTATCAATATGTATCCTGCAGAGATTTATTTCTATTTCAGTTTGACTCCCCCCTTGGGTAATGCAAAAGCATGGCAACATTAAAAGATAAGCTTTAGACAGCATAGGAACTTAGCAAACGTTGAAGTTTGTGTTTTGAAAAGATGGTGCTAACAGCTGCCAAAAATATCAAGATAAATAAGTCATGATGCTTGCCTTTGAGGAGGTAACATTTCTAGCAAAGAAGGTTATCTAAAGAAGACAGCAATAATACAAATTATGTAAGTGCCCAAATAAAGGGCAGAAAAAGAACTTTAAAAATAGCACTTAGGGCTTTCTTCTCACTAGTGAGTACAAAAAGAAGCAAGAGAAGAATGTGGCATAAAGATGAATTATTATACTTGACATTGTACTTATTATGACCTTTATAGGACTCAATAGTGTGCAGTGAGCTGGGGTCACATATGGCCATCACAAGTGTTGATTATTCAGGGACTAATAATCCAGTTTGTAAATTATACTGATTTTGATTTTCCTTCTTGGTCCTCCAGCTGCCCTTCTTTTGGCTATTTTCTTTATTAGTATTTCCAACAGAGTACAGGTCAGGAAAGGGTGAGCTGTTGAAACTCAAATTAGTCAACTGCTGTTACTTGTTAGCAGCTGTTGTGATAATTTGGTAATGGTTGGAATGGTAAACAAATGAATATATAGAGGCTTGGGGATTTTCTATATCCATACCATTCTGTTCCCTCAGATAAAATATCAGTTGAATTTAATTTAACTGAATTCACAGGGATAGTAAAGAGTAGCTTATAGATAGTATTCTTCACAGACAACTCAGAAAGATTCCTGAATCCATAGAGTATAACTCTGAAGATGTCCAAAAAATAATCAGACTCGTTCTCAGAATTGGGGAATGAGGAAAAAGATGCCTGATATTTTAAGTGTTTTGGATTAAAATGCTATGCACGGGATAAAAAGATTTAGTACAATAACATTGCATCAGGTCTTTTTGCTTAGGTTAGATTCTGTTGGGTTAGCTTGCAGAGTAATTGTTTTCTGGTCCATAGACAAAGAAGGAAAGAGAGAGAGAGAGAGAGAGAGAGAGAGAGAGAGAGAGAGAGAGAGAGAGAGAGAGAGAGAGAGAGAGAGAGAGAAAGAGAGAGAACATTGTATTTGGATTTCTTTTTTAATATGCTAGCATCTAATTTTACCTTCAATGAGCTCAATTCTAATTTGAGATACATGGCTGCACATTGCTATATATCTTGAAATACATGCTACTGCACATTCATGCACCAGCGCATTAGTGGATTCTTCATAGATTTTTTTTCAAAAATGGTCTTTTAAAATACTGCATTTCAAGTAAGTAGGAAGTCTATAAAACATAACTAGGTTTATTTGGCCAGCCCACTTTTATCTCTAGTCTATATCCTCTTTGAATTTATTGTTCTTTCTCAAAAGGGAACACTAGCCTTCCAGAAGTGATAATGGCTGTTTCATAATCCTTTGTGAACCTGATGGTGGGTGTATAGTCCTTTTATCTGTTGCAAACTTCATTTCATACATAGAACAAGACTCTGGACTCACTCTTCCAGAACAAGGACAGTAGCTTCTCTTCCTTGGGGCTCTATGGTCACCCTTGAGACATAGTGGGGTACCTTTTTCTAATGTGAATTTCTGGAGATACCATTCTGGTGTGTTCTTTCCCCTAGTGATTATTGACAGGTCTATTTATCCAATTAGCATTAATTAATTTTATCAAGGGATATTCACTGCAAAGAATAAATATTCCCCTACCCAAGACCTAGAGACAAATATCCTCTATAACATCTTTATCCCTAGGGAGAGTGGATTCAAACATTTCAACCATACCATTGAACATTTGTCCCCCCTGGTCCATTACTAAATGTCATAATGCCTGGATAAGTCCTCATCTCAGCCATCACAGTCCAGGGTCCATCAGGTTGTCTTTCTGAGTCTTGCTTGTTACAATAGAAATTTAATATATCTACCCAGTTATTAATTTTATAAAGTTTATTAATAGGAAAGGTAGATCAGCATAGTTTAAATCTCATCCTTTACTTTAAGCTCTCTGACCACATGTAGCCTAGTCTCCATTAACCTTTCTCTCCCTCACCTGACTCTCTAGCCCCGTGTCAGTCCAAGAAGCCCAGGTGGGACTATTCAGCATGTAAGTCTCATGCAACCCTTAGTTAAAGAATCCTGACGGACAGGAGGGGAAGGGGATAAGATCCCGTTGGCACATGCTGCTAGGCTTCCTGACTACAAAATCCAGCAAGGACTCCAGCTACTAGATCTACATTCATTCACCTTCCTGACCTTTGGAATCACAAGTCATAGCTATCTCCCCTACTTCTTCATTTATAAGCAAAAATCTATATGACAGAGACAGAAACAACAGTAGAGTTCTATGATCATGTCTGCATGTTGGTGGCCCTAGTTGGGAGAGATGAAGACCTAACATCTCTTTCTCCACTCAGACAATTATAGCAGTCCAAGTCTCCATATTCGGTCATAGGTAGTCAGGAAAGAGCCAACATGATGAGACTCACTTTGGCTTATTATCGCCTTTTGATTGAACTCCAGATCTGGCTCCACAGCCAATCAATAATCTTTCTCTTCACCAAGTGATTAGCAGACCAGAACTAATTATAGAATGTCTATGCATATTTCAAATTGGGGACTAAGGCATTTCCATTATGTCATCATGCCTCTATGTAAGTAGATTCTCCAGCCTCTGCCACATGAAAATTGCATCAGCTGAGCACATTATCATGCAGGTATATATATATATATATATATATATATATATATACACATACCTGTGCCCAATTACACAATAATGGTAGGATTTGCTTTTTCCCATGTTCCTAATGATGTGAATGTCATGATAGATGGTTATAGATTCACAGTCCAAGGAGATAGTCTAGTCTGACCATTTCATAGATTAGGAAACTGAGGCAAAGAGAGAATAAACTGATTAGCCTGGAGTTAGGTAACTAGGCAATACTGGATCCAGCATGCTAACCCAGGTCTCTAATTGAAAGCCTAGTACTTCTACCTCTATGCCAACTTTTGACTATACCAACTGGTAGCCCCAGCTTTACAGTGTTCTATCCCAGCCTTCACCCTGAACATCTCTCACCAGATAGGTTCATTGGTCATAAAGGGGACAAGTAAATTGGCATGAATGAAAATGTAAATGCTTCAGTACACAAAAAAATATCACTCAAAAGTACAGGCCCTGCTGATAGTATGCTAGTGATAACATCTTTGTTTATGGATGTCACGGACTCTCAATTATTTGTAAGAAATTATATGATTTTCAGTTTTTTGGTGGCTATCCACATTTTTAAGAATATTGGCAAGACAGTCTCTGCCATTGGGATAACTTTATTGACATTTCAATTCCCTCTATTTAACTTAAGTTTAGAGAAGCTCTTTAGAGAAGCTTTAGAGAAACTAGCAATGTAGCCCCCACTGTGTTAGTATGGCTTTACTCAAGTAAATTTGCAGAATGTAAACTACATCTATATTCAAATTTAAGTATAAAAATAGGTTTCAAAGATAGTTATACTGCTCTACAATTTGGGGTCAATCATATCTTGGCTTTCCATCAGAAGTATAACTAATTGATAATTCATTATATATCTTAGTTCAATGGAATACAGACACACATATACACATGTATGAATATGTATGTATATAATAACTATATATAATATATATGCATGTGTATGTATGGTATTCTAGTGAGCTAGAAGTACTTTATTATCCCATTTATCTTCAGAAGGCAACATAGAGATTATATGTAATTATACCCCCCATTTTAATAATAGATTATGGCAGTAATTTTAGGAGTTCTACAAATACACACAATGGAGCTAGACATAGAACCCATTTTTGGTGACTCCGTTGAATCCAGAATCCAGTATACAATGAACCAATCCTTATAGCTCTGGTTATGAAATATGCAAGAGTCTAACTACACTATCAACAACCCAAGTGGCCCAAGTTCCATTCTTGAGTAGTTTTTCAATACCATTTCTTAACCACCAGCCACATATAGTTAAGACCCTTTTAAAGAAATGGTCATTGGTGGACCAATATATTTCTAGTGAAAATAGTGTGCAATTGTTTTCCATCATTCCTGATGTTAAGATATGCATAATGGATTCTTTAATTATTGTTCACCAATCTTTTGTAAATACCTTTTTAGTCACTAAGTACTGACATTTTGGAAAAATAAAACATTTAATTCTGAAAGAAAAACAATGGTAAAAAAAATGGCAAATTTAAATAAAAGCTATTATTATCATAAAGTTTCCAAAACCAGAATCTTCATATATTTTTATGTTGAGAACCGCATAGCACTTCCAAAAACCCTACTGCTAAGGAAATGATGTATCACTTTCACTTTCATTATATGTTTTTAATCAGAGCGTGACTTCACACTAGACAAAGCGATGCTTTATGCATGGTCTCACTTGTTTTTGCTAAAATCTTTTGACATGATTAATTTTACTTTAATGCTTTTGTCTTGTTGTAATGGTGAGGATGATGGGTATAAACCAGGGCAAAAATACATGCTTTTCTATTATAATACCTCTGAGCATTAAAAAAATATATTAAATGAAAGCAAAAAAAATCACAGGAGACTGGTCCGACTGGAATTAAATTTCTTGCTACCTGAACACAGAATACATGAGATTCAAAAAAAATGATTCAGCCATTGTTTTTAGTTTTATTTTTGGTATTTCTTTTATAGCAGTTTATTCATCTGTATGATTGGAAGTGACGAGGAGGAGGAAGATTGTATCTTATAGCTTTCTGAATATGCAGTGAATCCCTAGTTCCATTGCAGGATTTTCCTTCACAACATCCAAACCAAACTCTTAATTAATCCTCTGAAGGCTTATAGGGCAGATCCTAAACTATATTTACATGGTGACACCTTTGGTTAATCACAGGCTAATTGTAACTTGTGTTAGCCTCTTAAAACAGGCTCTCATCACACCATATAAAAGCAGACAGAGGAGAGAGATGAGCAGCAGAGGAGGAAATGGTGGGGATGCATCTACAGGAAGCAAAGCTTAGTGTTGTACCAGTTTCTAGTCTAACAGAATCTAACACAATGTCCTTTGTCCAGAAGACAAAAAAATAGTTATGCAGGTAAAATATAAGAAAGATAACAATACTGCATTCAACAAGTGGGAGACCATCAATGTAAGATAGAAGCATCTATTCTGCAAAGGCATCGAATGTTCATTTTTCCTTATGTTCTTCACAAATTGTAAAGTTATGTATCCATATTTCAGTATGTTCCCCTTTCCCCTACATATCCTGCTTGTTTAGTATAGCTGTTTACAAGAATAAATTCCATTACAACAAATAGTATTATGATGAAAATTGCTATATAACAAAAACATTTCCTGATCACTGGCCCATTTATTTCACATAATTATCAAAATAAAAAAAGCACACAAAGCCAATGGATTGAATTCTCCTGTGGAATTTGGAGTAATAGGATTTGACTTTCAATATACCCTTTGGTGAAAGGAAATGGAGATGCTTAACCTAGATGAACTTATAATATAGTCTTCAACTATCTGTCATTGTATAATGTGGATGGTATTTATTCTGCTTGACCCAGAGTGGCATAACTAGCAACAGTTCACATTTATATGTTGCTTTTTAGGTACAAAGAATTTTATGCATACACACATGCATGACATGAAACTCTTGAATAGAGCAGAAAAATCAATATCTCTTTAGAGCTGCAGAAATACTTGTAAGAGACAATATTTGAACTCAGAACTTTTGATTCAGAGTACATGGTGTTCATCATACTGCCTCCTTGGGCTATTTTTGGGAAATGATTAGATTTCAGCTCTATTGGAAAAAATGTATTTCAAATAAATAACATTTTAAGAGACTTAAGTGGACTGCCTAAGTAGCTACTGGGTTCCTTATCGCCAGAAGTAGATATGTAAAGAATG